>NC_133783.1:37570219-37640702 GCF_003597395.2 Chelonoidis abingdonii | reverse complement strand
TAGGTGTTGGTCTCTGTCTGAGGGGTTAGAGCAGATGCGGTTGTACCTCAGTGCTTGGCTGTAGACAATGGATCGTGTGATGTGCCTGGGATGGAAGCTGGAGGCGTGAAGGTAGGCATAGCGGTCAGTAGGTTTTCGGTATAGGGTGATGTTAACTTGACCATCACTTATTTGCACCATGGTGTCTAGGAAGTGGACCTCCCGTGTAGATTGGTCCAGGCTGAGGTTGATGGTGGGGTGGAAGCTGTTGAAATGGTGGTGGAATTTTCCAGAGTTTCCTTCCCATGGGTCCGGCTACCCCTCTGATACTTGATTTAAATGAGGAGTAATGATCAACCAACTAAAAATAACAAGACTCTAAATTTAGGCAGGTCTCCTAGTGACGACATAAACCCAAAAAGTGAAGCCAGAGTGGCAGGTACAATTATAATTTTATGTATCATTTTGGTTTATTTTATTGATTTGATCACCTTTATGCCTGATTTTTCAATTAATTACTGTGGACAGGCAAATCTTGGTTTTTCAGTTCAAAGTCTTTTAAAGAGGTTCAATTATAACAAAAGAAGTCATGACACTAGTAATGGGGCACAATGTGTGAATCATACAACAAATATACAGTAATAAAAATGTTAAGAATAACCATCTTTAGTACTGGTGTAGCACTTTTCATCTTCAAAGTGCTTAGCAAACATTAATGTTTGTGACATGTGCACCTAAGGTTATAGAAAGGGTGCAGTTTAAACATGAATCAAACTTTTTTATACATTTAGAAAAATTGCAACTGTTTTCTGTCTTATTGCTTTATTAGACAACTAGTATACCACATTGCGCTGTGCTGTATGATCATGTAATGAAAGATGCTTTTGAAACCATGCATACACATGCACAAAGAACCATAGTCAAAGTTGCTTTGAAAATTTTAGCTCTGAATTTCTTTACATATGTGCAGTTCAAGTCACAACCTTAACATGGTATACATTTACTATAAAATGCTATAATTGCTATACGTTATGTTGAATATATGATATGTACTGGTATGTCCACAGGATTTAGAAGATTTAAGAACTGTCTGTCATGTGCAGATCACTTCATAGAACAATTGAAAGTGCTGGCAAAATGTCTGTAACACCATTTTAACACATAGAGAGGTTGTTAATGAACTGATAGTAGGTATACAGGATTCTGATTTGGAAAGATTTTGTGATATGATGTAGGTTCTTAGAGGATAGACCAGAATCTGAGGTATAAATTGAAAGTGTTTTAGTTATGAGTAACTTGTAATTAAAATGATTCCAAGATAGAACCTTAATTACTTGAGCTTATGTAGGTTTTATCATGCAGGAAGATCCCCAGTCACATTACAAACTGACTAAATATAGCAGCCCTTTCCTGCAATAGCCCCTTAATCTCACTGAAGTCAATGGGAAGTGAAATGAGTTGGCCTTGGTCACACACCAAATCAGTGGCAGAGCAAGAAACAGAAAGTGAGTAATTGTGATTCCCCAACTAGTCCTCCCTGTTAATGTAGTCAGATTTGACAAAATACTGCAAATGTATGGCAGGTTGAATTTGCGATTTGGTATCTAAAGGGAGCAGGATATAATCTAGACTTGAACCTTTCAAGGAACAGGCTGGTGTCCTTTGGGTGTTTTGGGTATACGCACGTGCAAACATCTTAAGCATTAATTTGATTGTCTGGAAGTCTGTAAAATACTAGTGTTCTAAGGGTTAATCCAGGATACTGTTATCCTCGTATATGTTAGTACATTTATCTTTGCTTTTCCTACTGACCTTTTCCTGCACCTTGAGACAGCAACTGCCAAGCGCTTAGTTACTGTAAGATGCTACAAGCAACAGATGCCATTTGTTGAGCTATAGGATGTATTATCCAAACAGCAGCAGAATGTTGTATATTTCTAAAGTCTTTCTCAACAGAGCCATTGAAAGAGGAGAGAGGAGGGCTACTTCAGATATGGACTCCATATACCTAAGTACGGTGTGCTAAATCAGATGCCAAAATGTTGCTCTTATTAATTTAAAATTAATATACAATAAATCATTGGTATATAATCTATTAAATGTTTTATGGGAACCTTAATCTAAAGCCTTATTGATTTCTTTGCTAGGAAATTATGCTTTACTGTTGTTTGAAGTAAACCAGGAGGGATCAATAAAACAGGGCTAAGCTTCTGGTGAGTCTGAGATCCCTGTGTGCATGAACCATTGTGTCATCTAGAGGGATAAACTGGCAAAAAAAGAAATAGGATCTCAGTATCATAACAAACATAGCAAATACTGGAAAAGTGCAATTGTTTTACAATAGACTTGAATTATAGTGCGAGTATAATGTATAACTTAGCACTGTGATGCACAGTAAAGAAAATTTTAGAAAAACAGCTGCTGCTTAGGCATATTTTCTACTAAACATTTCAAAGACTTTTTTTTAATACTGAGGGAGGCTATTTGCAAGATTCCAATTGTGAAACCTAGTTTTGTTTGTCCAAAGTGGGACAAAAAGATAGAGAACATCTGAAATCATAGACTATTATTTTATAAAGCACATACACACAAATGTCACCTATGTATATGCTACCTCTGAGACTGTAGCCAATCCTGGGCACCCGTGCAGGAAGTTGAAGCTGTAAGATGCCCTGGCACTGGGTACCCAATATTAGTTGCAGAGAGTGAGAGGGAGCTCTCTTTGTGAAATTGGTTGGGGGAGTGTGTGCTGCCTCTTCAGCCTGCAGGGGGACATGTTATAGGCAACAATATGCAGCCCCTTGCACAATGCTTATGGCAAGGCTATGATTTGACCAAAAATGTTTGTTTCAGAAACTGGCATTTGAAGTACCTAAGTTACAATAAAAGGGAGATAACACTCAAGTGAGTTGACTCAATATGAGTGAGTCTAAAACGGAAGACTCCCATGATTATGAGGGAAATATACAAGATATACTTGTGCACAACCTTTTTAATTTGGATTACACTTTGAGTTACAAATCTTCTTAAAACCAGAATTTAAAATGTAAGCACTACCAGATCTTTAGTTACGGTGGCACTATGTTGCTGTGGCAATAAGCCACAAGAGTTTGTTTTTTAGCTAAAGTCCCAGTAAATCACCACTCTCGCTAACTATATTAACCCACTAAAGAATAAACATCACTTCATTGCTTTGTTACCCTGCACACCTAATCAATTGCTGGATCCACTAGACTACTGTTAATTGGTATCTACTTTGTCACTGTTCAGATAAAGTAGATGTAGATTTTAGCTCATTATTCTTTTAATCATAGGTGTTCCAGCTGTGTTTGCTCTAAAGGGCATAGTGACTTTGCTTGTTTATGTCACTTTTGGGCTTAAACTAGTATTATTTTAGAACTCCCTATAACCATATAATGGAAAATACATCATATAATATTATAGGAATGATATGAGAGAAGGAACTAGAGAGTATTCTAATGGTAATATATAGCTTACAAATTGCAGTGTTTCTGTTTTTTATCATCTGATCCTGAATATGCCTTTTTATTTAACCTTTGGTGAATTTTTAGCTGTCATGACATTGACAAATTGATAGTACCCACACAGTGTAAGTTTCCACTCATGTGTCAGGCAAGGCACCACAAATTGACCTGCAATACCCATATGCATGGATAGTCTTGTGTATCTCCTTATTAGAGACTGCTAGAGGTACTGACTTGCTTTGGTGGTTTTCTGGTAAGGACACTAGGAACTTAAGGGCCCAATTCTGCAAATCCTCGTGTTCCAATGTAGCTTCACTCATGGAACTATTCAGGTAAGTGAAGTTAGCCCTTGTTCAGAAGGGTTTGTAGGATCTAGTGTTAGGCTGTAAAAGGATTTGTCTTTTATAACAAGATGTCTTTTACAACAAATAGCTACATCCTTTTTACTAGTGATGACACTATTTTAGACTGAGACCACCAGATTCAATTCTTTTGTACAATACAAGTATATTGTACTCTTTAAATGTAAATATCTTACAGCTACTCTTTTGAAAGAATACTTTTTTTTAATAAAACATTTTGTGAAAGTTTTAAAAATATTCTGCAAATTGTCTGAGTCTTCTTGTTACTTCCTAAAAGCGTTCCCAACTGAGAGGCGGGAAAGTAGAATGTGTATTGATTGATAAAATAGGTGCCAGACATAGCCCCATGTGTAATGAATATGTAATATTTAGATTTGCTCAAGTTTTGTTCACTTTAAAATCTGATGTCTAATTTCTTAATTTTTTTATTACAATCAATTACATTTAACTCATCCTCCATTTATAAATTTGGCCAACATGTAATATTTATTTATAAAAGAGTGGCAACATTTGCTTAGTAGGCTGATTTTTGAAAGGTCTACATCTCCGTTCGAAATATTTTCGGGGTCCACAAAAGAAAAAAGGCTGAAAGCCACTGATGTAGACAGTGGCTTTTTTTTGTCATTTTTTCTGATGTTCTGCTGTTACCATGCTGATGGAAGTTAATAACATATCTGCGTAGTGTAATGCTCCATCTGTGTACTTTTCAAAAATGTTAATTATGAATTTATTGTAGTGTGTTATTACAAATGAGGATAATAATGTATTTTCTTTGAGACAAAATGCAAATTGCCTTGTAAGAATTAATAGCAATGGGGTTTGACTCAGAGGAAATCTGCAGAAACTGCAGGTATCGTGTAGCTTGAAAATGAAGCTTGTGCTAGAATGTTAGAACAGTTTTAAGAGTCCATATTAAAGCCCCAGTGCTTGAAACACTTAATAGATATCTGAGTAGTCAGCAAGACTGCTCCTGTGTTTTCAGTTAAGCCTATGCGTAAGTGTGTGTAGGTTCAGGGACTAAATGGGGAACTGGGTGACCATTAATAGAATAATAAATTAAAATAAGGATGATGAAATCTTAAAGCAGGACATTTTAGGGCTAAGCAATGAACAAAACTTATTGAGTAAAGTTTAGGAGGCAGGCAAGTGGGGGATGTGATCACAAAAGTGTATGTTCTCTAATTTTGCACTTGTAACAAAAATAAAAGGTTAATATGGATGAATGAAGTAGAACATCTCATTGGTCACTGTAAGTGAATTCTTTTCTGTCAATCACCTGAGAGCAAGCAGCTTACCCACTTTCCTGCTGTGACTGTTGTAGACCACACGGGGTTTTACATTGTGACAGATCTGATGTCATGTCATTTTAATCTCAGAATTTAGCATGCTTCTGTATATATTTTATTAAAACAACTAACCAGTGTCTGATGTTTTCCATCACTTTCAAAGATACTTCACTACAGTAAATTTGGGAGTAGACTTGGTCCCGTAAATCTTTCTTTGCACCCCTAATTCATAAGGATATATGGAAGTGTTAGGGAAAAGGTCATGACCCTTGTCTGTAAATTTGTAAGGCTGCCTACACACTGGTGTCCAGTGCTAGCTGTCATTTTGTGCTTTTAACATGCCGAAATGCCCTTTCCCCTCTGTTTGTTAGAGCAGATGTTCTTGATTGATTTGCCTGGCATGAGGGAGGGTTTTGACTCCCAGGGGTTTGGCTTTTCATCTGTAATTCTTCAAGCGCTGAAGCAGGAAACGGGGAGCTTTCCATAAAGTGGGCAGTGCTCCTCTCTAAGGAATTGCTAATCATGCTTTCTGCATGATCCTCCACCATAGTGTGTACCCTCAGATTCACTCCTGGTCCTGCAGATGTAGACACAGTGCATTCTTTTGAGTTATCTTCAGGGCAGTAGTTTCAGTCTTGTCTCTAGAAGAACAGCATTGCTATCATTCCCTTTCTTACTTTTTTTAGCCTCAAATTATTCAATCCACAAGCTAGACCGCTTTCCTTGTTTTGCAGTAGCATACCAACCAGGAAATGCATCATTTCCTTCTTTCCTGCAGACAATCCAGAAACATGACTGTCTAATGCATGCTCACTGTTCTCTTTAGTGGATCAGAGTTAAAAACAGACTACGTTACCATCTCCTGTTACTTCTAATTAGGTGAGCGAAGTTGGCATGTTGCCTTATTTGTTTAGTCAACACATTCCTTTCACAGGAGCAAGCAGAAGTTGGAACACTGCTCTATAATGTGGGCCTATATTTAGGAATATTGTCACCTTCATTGGGCAGCAGTACACTGCAGCTGGCTATATTAAATCTCTCAGGATATCAGGTTTTTTTTTCATAACTAAAAAAAAAAAAAAATCCAACAGAGAGGTCATAACAAGGTGATCTGCCACATGGCACACTGGGAGCCTGGGGCCAGCCACCCTTGTTTTAGTATCAGACCCAGCTAGATAGGGGTCAGGTTTTCTGTAAAGAGTGGAGCAAGCTCAGTTGGAAGGGAGCTGCAGGAGGGAGATAAGCTCTTGCACCTCTGGAGTAGGGGGTTGAAGTGAAGGATGTGTCTTCCTTTCAGTACTGAGAAAGACAAGGGGAGAAGCCTGTGTGAGCTGTAGCCTATGTTGTGGAAGGTCTGCTTTTTGTTTGAATGTTTTCCTAAATTTGAAGAATAAAACTGCCCTGAAAGAGACTTGGGGATGTGAGTCCTTTGTGGGCAGGGGAGAAAGACCAGGAAGCCTACAGCAGTCTATCAGTATATCTTCCCAGTCCCAGGTGTCCATCTTTGGTGATATAACCTGAGTTAGTATAGTAAGTGTATTTTGTCCACTTCAGGATATAAAATTACCCTCTTTCTAAATGAGACCCTCTGATACCTGATTCTCTAAAAGTTCCTTATATTTGCAGTAGAAATAAGAATGGTCCCTATATTGCTTCTTCCCGGTCCCAGGAATCCTTAGTACTGCTATTAATCTGTTGTATAAACAAGGCTTTTATAAGAAATAAAGTTCTCCTCATCCAAAGAAAAGCCAGGAGAAACTTTTGTATCCGTGATTTTTTTTCCCTAGATGTGATCTCTGACTTCCACTTGTCCCAAGAAATATTACTTTCATTTTGCACTACCCGAAGCAGTAACAAAGTAGAAGTGATAGTAAATTGAACATTGATGGATAAGATGCCTACATCATACATTAAAGTTTATGAAAATAGTGACTCAAATGAACAACTTGGTGGTTTCCAAGTGCTGTATACTACAATAGATTTAATGCTGTATCTCAAAACCCTGCACAACAAGAAGCAAAGCCTCTAGACTTAAACTGAAAGTTCATTCTGTTACGGCTGTATCTCATAGGCAGGTGCCTCCATGCTAGATTTCAGCAAAGCAACCATTTGAAAATACATAGACATTTAACTAAATTAAATTACTGAAAAAGAGTGTTTTAAAAAATGAATACAAAAATCACGCAGTCACGTTGCTTTCAGTTGCCCGTCTTCCACACCATCATTCTTTTTGATTTTATATCATCTAATTGGAAGGAAGCAGAGACCTTGGCATCTTATCTGTCTGTTTAGCTCAAAGCATGTTAGATACTGTAAATAATGGAATCATTTTCATCAGATACAGCATTCTGGGTACAATGTGGTCCTCCAGTTCTGAATTAAGAAATTGTGGGCGAGGGCAGTGCACAGCACCCCTTAGCCCCTCTTCCTAGGAGTCGGACATGCTGGATGGTTCCGTGAGCTCCGTGGAGTCAGGGCAGGTAGGGAACCTGTCCTAGCCCCACTGTGCCACCAAGCAGGAGCCACCTGAGGTAAACATCACGCAGCAGGAACCTGCACCACAGATCCCCTACCCCAGCTCTGAGCCCCCTCCTGAATCCTAAATCAACGATTCCTGAGCCCACCCCCAGCTGGAGCCTCCTCCTGCACTCTGAACCCCTTGGCCCCAGCCCAGAGCCCCCTCCTGCACCCCAAATCTCTTATCCCTAGCTCCACTACAGAGCCCACATCCCCTACTGGAGCCCTCACCCCAAGCCCCTGCCTCAGCCTGGTGAAAATGAGTGATGGTGGGGGAGAGCAAGCGATGGAGGGAGAAGGGGTGGAGTGAGTGGGGGTGGGTTAGGTTTCAGAGAAGGGGCAGGGCCTCAGGGCAGTGGGCGAGGCAAAGGTGTTTGGCTTTGTGCGATTCAAAAGTTGGCAACCCTATGTAGTGTTCTGATCCCACAGGGAAATCCATATTTGTGGTCTGAGCTCCTTAATTTGGGAGCCTTCAAGGACACCACATTGAACTTTTGAGTGGCCAGGCCCACCTTGTGTGACTCCACAGTGTCCCATCTAACTGATTGAGGGGCTTCAAGGGGAACAGTGTGCATTTTCCATATCAGAAGAAGGGTCGTTACGTTAAGGGGCCTTTGGGCAGGGGAGAGGGGAACAATTTGAAGATGTGAGGAATCTCAGGAAATTTCTGTATCCTGAAGGAACACACACAAAAACTCCCCTCCCCTTGTCTTTCTCACAACATACTTCTCTGCTTTTATGTCAGTAGAGAGTGAAGAGGCTGCAGTTATATTTTAAATTATTCCTTATTTCTTACCGGCACATTTTATATAGACATTTCTCTTTTTCACAAGTCATGGGTACCTAATTAGGCATTCAAATATCCCTTAGAAAATACAGGGTTTACTATAAAAAGAAGACCTTGAGCTTTTCACCTCTAGGTCACTAGCTTTACTAAAATCAGTAGACATGCATGTCTGGGTTTTTTGTCTTGGTATCTTTGTTTTTAATTGCAATTAATTCCATTATTTGGTAGCTGTTTGGTATCATCTGTGCAATCACTTGGATATCTTTTTCCAGGATCCAGTGATCAAATGACCCACATTATCATCCTAACCATTAGCACGAATTGGAACCCTTGTCAATCTCTATGATGAGATCAAGCCCCTGGGCATGGTACTCCTCCCTCTCTTCATCCTTGGAGATGGGGCACCCAGAACAGACCTGGGTTCCCCTGGCAGCATGAGGAAGCCTGCTCTACTGTTGCCTATGCAGTCCGGTTCCCAGAGCTATGTAGCATTTTCATGAAAGGCAAAAAAACCCTCCATCATTTTTAATTGTTTTATTTGCAGATGATATTCAAAATACACAAGTTAAAGTGAATATAAGAATAGTACATTCTTATTACTGTCACAATGTAAGCAGGCATTTCTCTTAAAAGTTCTGGAATGGGTGACCTGTAGAAATTAATAACTTTTAATTGCACTCACAGTATTCATAATACAGAAGTGAAATGTGTACGTAAATCATAAAACTACAGATAATTTGCTTTTGAGTAAACCATTTTAAATATCATTTTGTTCTATGAGGCCCCAAGCAAAATGAGCTAATTCACTCTTTCCTTCCTGTCCAAGTCCTCTAGGCTGTGGGAGCATTCGCCTTTCCAAGTCAGCATCATGACACTGGGTGCCTATTGTGTGCCCTTTGGATTTAAACTAAATCCATTTAATACACAACTTCAACTCCCATGTTACCTCCTCCTCTTCATTGACTGTAACCGTTTGCAGGTAGAGTGTTGCTAAAGCCCATGTTGCAGAATAAGACTATCCTCTGCATTATGTTAATAGTTAAAGACAACAAAAAATTATTTCTGAAGCACTTAGACATCTTTGAATATTTTTTCCATATCTTTAGAACATTGCTCTGTTTAATACAGTTTTTTTTTAAAATATTTAAGAAACAAACCTTGCATGCATCACATTTCATTCAGTCATTAGTCCAGTATTACTTTTCCTCTGGCAATTTGATAGATTAATACAAAAATTAGGAAACATTTTTCTTTTGCAAAAGCACATCTCAAGTGAAACTAATCTATCATTTCCATAGGTTAATTTATTCCTAAAATGGTCCTATAACATCATTCAATCCAACTCAAGTAATTTCCATAACTGCAAATTGCATGTATATCTGCAAATGGAGGTTATCATACCAGTATGCCAGAGCAACAAAGATTAAGTGGTCTATTTTAATATCTTTTGGAATATTATGGCATTATGGTAGTTTTTGATCATCAATATTCTTATTTACAGTACAACAGAAAATGTGGCTTATACTGGAAAACATCCACTAAGATGCTGTTGCTGTTTGAATAAAATTGGGGTCATGCTAAAGTATTCTGTACAAGCATTTCAGAGTAGTACTTTATATTAAATTCTATAAAAACACTTCTAAAGAAAACATGAAATTGGAAATATTGCATAGTACCAGATCACAAAGAAAGATATGGTTTCAGTTGTTAGGGGGCTTATTCCTTCACCCTCTCACTTCCCTGATCCTTCTTGCATGAACAGAGAGCAACAATACCCAAAGGCGCAAAGAATTCGATGTTTATTGGGGTGAAATTCCAGCAACCATGAGTCCAGTTTTCTTCCTTAGTGTCCCCCTTCCCAGCTCTGACACCACAGAGCCCTGCCTGTGTCCCTGTTTCTGTTCCCATTTTCCACTTTAACAAAACATGATCCCAATTCCCCCTTCCCCAGTCCCTGTTTCCAACCCCCTCCCTTTACTTCCTGATTGACTGCAGACTATATAGTAAAAATCTGAGTTTTGCTTAGCTATACCTTAACCAATCATTTTACTGAAATTTAACTAACCAATCCTAACATATTGTAACATGGTTATTTAACCAATTATATCCCACCACCTTCATTGGTTTACACCCAACAAAATTAATTATACAGCAGACCAAAACAATTACAAAACCAAACAAAAATTATACAAACAATAGAAAAGTGAAGACTATAGGAATTAAACAATACAAAATAAGAATTTCACATCCGAGCTATTGATAAGTGAGTTCTTGCCAGACAGGATGCTATCAAACTAAGTTTTCTTTTACATCTTCTAGGCTCTTCCCTTTCTCTGGAGGTGATAGGAATATCAGGACAGGGTTGTATTCCTAATAGCCCAATAGCACCTTATTTCAATGTGACTAGTTTGGAATGTGAGGATGTGACTATACACTTCCCAGCTTATGGCTGTCTTTGCTACTTAGCCAAAGAACCAGGCCTCAGGCTGTCACAGTAAGAGAAGGCCATTACACAGACAGTGGTTTTTGATTCTTTCTTTTATACCTCTATAACTAGCTAAGTGATAAGAATACACCTAAATTATTAAAGTATAGGTCTTTGCAGACAGACCTGAATATCTATATCCTACCATCAGTGGTTAAATTGCCCACCACGTTTACAAAATAATCTGTAGCCCAATTCTGGTAATCAGCAAGGCTCAAAGCTCCTCCACAATTGGAAGAGACTATGTGTTGGAAATGTGTGTAACTACGGGACCCTGTGTTCTGTCTTAAATCTATTGCCCATGCAATAGGATTGGAGATCACTGAGGCAGTCCCACCACTAGGCTAAGCCTCCCTAATGCTTTTTTGAGCCCAGCATGCTATTGTGGGCCCTCAAATAGACATATTTCCATTCTTTTAAAATGGTGAGGCCTTCCCCTGAATGTTACAGTAGCTTCAAGTTCTTCAGTATGTGAACAGCTGTCACTGCTCCAGCTGCTGACTTGTATCCTGGTTTATCAGCCAGCACTGCCTACTTAGGATATAGATAAAACAAAAGTTGCTATCAGAACACACAAACTGCATCCTAAATATCCAAGTGCACTGTGTCTGTGCGTTTCAAAGGAAAGTAGAAGCTCACTCAAGAGACCAAAAATTCCTAGCCTGAGAAGGGTCAAAGTAAGGTAGAAATTCCTTCCTCTCCCTGCAGCCAATCACATCAAGTCTCAGAGTTTCCTCAAGATGTACAGAGTAAGTATATAAAGTACTAGTTTCAAACCACAGGTGGGTAGGCAACAGAAATCTGACTTAAGCAATGGAGATGAATAGATCAGATTACATGGCAGCAGTGGGGAACAGGAAAACAGGGTGGGACCTAGGTAGAGGAAGCAGAAGAGAAGCTTCCCAGCAATTGGATCACCCCTTCACAGCCAGTCAAGGATATTACAGTAGACCCTTCAAAGATACGAACACCAGAGTTATGGACTGACTAGTCAACCGGACATGATAGGGAACTAGAAATAAGCTATCAGGCAGCAGTGGAGACAACAAAACAAACCAGCAAATACTGTATCGTGCCTGTATTGCATCTTAAAGGTAGGCACATCTGGGTTGCCTGTCTCCATCCCCACCCCCTACTAGTCAGCGTGCAGAGCAGCCAATTGCAGGTCAGAGGTGGTGAATGCTGTTTTCCCCTCTCCCTCCCCCCTGGTTGGGAGTGGGACAAGGTTGCAAGCTCAAAGCCTGGGAAAGAAACTTCCCGAGCTGTTACAGAAGCCTGATCTGGAGTGTTAGCTGCTGGAGCTGGAGCCTGCCTGCACGCTGCACTCTAGAGAAGCAGGTCAGTTTTAAAGAGCCACAGCCTGCATCATGCCCCCATTGATACTGTAGTGCCCCAGGGTGCCTCATTCATCACCCTTGCAGCCAGGGAGTTAGAACCAGCTGCCTGTACCCACTCTTACTCACCGGGCAGCCACTGCAAAGCTATGAGCCCCCACTCCAAGCAGTCCGCCCTGAGGAGCATCCCGTAATGGCTTGTTCAGAGTTACGAACATTTTAGAGTTAATGAACAACCTCCATTCCCGAGGTGTCCATAACTCTGAGGTTCTATTGCATAGCTGGTCAAACCATGAAATGCTGGACCTTGCATCTGTGGTTAATTTAGTTGATTAGTTGCCTGAATTAGGGTCCTGAATCGCAGTCAGGAGCCATAACCTCAAACCTGGAGCCTGGCTCAGCATGGTCATAAATTAACTCCTTTTCCTCCATCAGTACTATGGAAGAATGATAGTTAAGAACTCTAGTGGAGGGGCGAAGGGAGCAAGATGCCTGCACTAGCTGAGTTGAGGATTATTATCTACCATCTAACTACATGTAGGGTACACTTCTGAGCAATTTTCCGTCTACTTCACAATTCGGTGGGATCCTGCAGTTTTATTTAGTTGTCTCTCAGTAACAGATTAAAATCCATACACAATTCACAAATACAGAGGAGGCTTCTGTAACACAAAATCCCAGCGCCATAAAACATTCAGTTCACAGGTAGATCCTCATTACTGCAATATAGTTGTGCTTTGATTTTTTTTTAAAAAAATAATTGGGATGTAGAAATATAGGTTATAGAACTATAAACTTGCCTGATGAGCTAGTTGAAATCAAAATTAGGAAATTCATAGTTATCTTCCAAATGATACTTGTGACGAGGAAATCCCAGTTCTGATACTAAATAATCAGTTTAAATTGAGGTCTGAACCTAATAGGTATAATAATCACAGCCTGGTACATATAAAGTTAGAGCTTGTGTCACATGTTTAGATCATAATCTGGATCTAGGTCCAAACTGCCCCACAATTCAGCATTGTTTCAACCTAGAGTCTTGGTTTCAGCCCATCTGTGCATAGAATGAATAGGGTGGCCTTGAGAATTCTCTCTAAATATTTCTCTCTGCTGTGAGAAGACACTTTAGGGTTTGGGGGCCTGATTTTCAAAGATAATATATGATGATGAATTATGATAGTGAGAATTATTTTGGTGGAAGTTGTAAGTACTCAGCTCCTCTGAAAAATAGGCCGTCAACCCCTCTTGGTCTCTTGTGGGGTCAAGGTATTTTGAAGATTATTCTATCTCCCTGTGTCATCTATCCTCATCTCTTATCTGTACCCTCAGTTTGTTCTTTGTTCTCTTCTTGTAATCCCCATCTATGTGCCTCGATGTACCTCTTGACCATTTGTCCCACCCATGTCCATATTCTCCCATTCCCCTGTGTCCCTCTTTCCCTGTTTCCCATGTCTGTATGGATCTCTCCCATCTCCCTAACTCTTCCCCCATATCCTAGCTCTATGATTGGGTCCTAAAGGGAAGACATGGGATATCCCATCCACATCTGCCCTCTTTTTTTTTTCTTCTTTTAACAGCACTTGAATTTGGGGCCTGAAACAACCTGACAATGCCTCTTTATGCCCTTTAAGAAAAGAAAATACACATAAAAGAATTTTTTGCAAGTGGCTAAGAACAATTAATAGAAATCAGGCCAAAAACAGCTGGTGTAAAATTATTTATAACTCAGGTTATAAAGTACCTATACAGTGTACTTCAGTATTTGTGTTTATAATGAGATGATTATGTTCTCCTGTGCTTATTTAAATCACTAAATATTTACATGATTACTGCCCGAAACTCAACTCTTGGGTACATTTATACATTCTGTTGTACTTGCAGTTTCATTTTCGGTCTTCCTTTGCACCACAGTTGATGTCAAATATGCATGTTGTTGTGAAGACCATTTTGCCAGGCATTTCCCAGCCGGTTTGATGCTACTATCACCTCTCACCACTCTGCAATGATGAATTGTAGAGCATCAATCTGATGGTGGAAGCTGATGCAGTGGAAACTGGCAGCAGCTAAGAAACACTTTATACCATTTTTGCTCAAAAGTAAGGTCTGTTGGTTTTGGTTTTGGTTTTTTTTCCCAGTATGAATTACAACTTGACGTCTTATTTAGGCATCTTTTTTAAGGGATCAGCACAGGTGCCAATAAAACACTGCAATCCTAGCTCTGAATTGTTTGGGACCTGGTACAGGTGCTGCATTTTCTGCAACACAGCCAGTACGTAGTGGTTGTATCGAGGGTCTAAGTTGACAGAACAATTAACTGTGGTAAACAAAAAAGAATTTAATATGCTTGGCCCTTATTCATATAACATTTCAAAAAAGGACATAATGCACAGCAGCTTGGATACTAATGGTGGCGCTGAGCTTTTCAGAGGTTGCCCCGCTTCCTGCAGAAACAGCAGACTACTGAAGGCTTGACTTCATATCCTGATCAACCAGGCTAAAATTAGTCCTCCACTATTATCTGTCCTTAAGTAATTAAGGATAAGTTCTTGCAAGAAAGTGCTACAAGCTATGAAAAAGTGCCCTAATCATTTATTGTGAGCACCTTCTTCACAACACTTGTCATTTTCTTTCATTTTCACTTTTTTCTAACCCAGGGATAGGCAACCTATGGCACGGGTGCCAAAGGCGGCATGCAAGCTGATTTTCAATGGCACTCACACTGCCCGGGCCCTGGCCACTGGTCCGGGGGGCTCTGCATTTTAATTTAATTTTAAATGAAGCTTCTTAAACATTTTAAAAAACCTTATTTATTTTACATACAACAATAGTTTAGTTATGTATTTAGGCTTATAAAAAGAGACTTTCTAAAAATGTTAAAATGTATTACTGGCACACAAAACCTTAAATTGGAGTGAATAAATGAAGACTCGACGCACCACTTCTGAAAGGTTGCCGACACCTGTTCTAACCTTTTCATAAAAATGAAGTGTTTCCTCTTCCATTTGTTCTCCTGTCAGAGTGCTTTTTGTTCCATAATGGTTGACAGTGTTTAAACTATAAAAGAATTTTATTCCCCCGTCAGGTAAGTGGAATGAAGCTATCGTTACAAAAGAAAAATTGCATTGTTTTTAGTCTTCAAATAAATCTTCACTTCATGGGGAACATTTTTCTTAATGACTCATAAATCTTTAATCGTTTCAATGAAGATAAAATGTGTGTTAGGTGCTGAGCTGTTTTTGTATTACCAAATAAATAGGGTTATTGTAAATAACTTTGCCTCATATAAAGACTTTAACTTTTTGTTATGAACTCAATTAACTTGAGGACTCATTGTTGGAAACAAGATCATGTGTAAAATGAAAATGTAATAAAGCTTTATTAAATTAAAATGCATAAAACTTCAGATCTAATAAGGAGAGATTTATTAATGAAGGCAAATTACAGCAGCCCATCTGAGGCACCTGCTAAATGTTCATTATAAATTACTATCATAGACATTGTGATGAGTTTCATATTGTAACCTGACTTACAAAGGCATGCAGTCTCTTTCCCTAAGGGACTGTATATTTACTTAACAGTATATTTATTGCAATTATTTATTTGTTAGTGGTGACAAATGGCTTCTGCATTAAAGAAATGTGTAGATATTAGGAATTATTCCATTTCAGTTCTTTTTGCTGGTAATATAAGTCAAATTTGAACCCAGATTCCCCGAGAGTGAAGAAGTAGTGCATTAACCCACTACACCCTTTAGCCCCCTGGTGGGGCTGGGGATTTTAATCACAACTCCTCTCAGTAGTGCTGGGTTCAGCAGTACTGATTACCCTTCTCTTCAGCTGATTTTTTGACATCTCCAATTCCTTTCTGATGCTGCCACGCTTACTGGCAAGATTCATTGGAGGTTAATTAAATCCATCTTCAAAACAACGAGAGGCCAATGAGCCATATCCTCGTTGCAATAGTAAATTAAATGGTGCAATTGTTTCTACCTCCATCATGGACGGGGGAGAACTCAGTGAATGAATTGTTCTTGGGCTGCATGCTTCAGGGCCCTAGAGGGTCTAGTAGCATGTGGTCATAAACCTGCTTTTAATTTGTAGCTACAGGAAAAGATTACACAGATATCAGCAGGCGGAGGTCTCACATAGCATCATGATGTGAAAGATGACACTGTTTAAAAAATAAAAAGAACTCTATTCTCAGCAGGAATTAGCAGCTTCTCCTATTTCAGATGCAAATTAATACAAACATAGTTACAGAGCAGAACAGCAAAGATGATGCTTTGATCAAATTTGGCACTGCTTGGGCCAAATTAAATACAATTATCTTGTGCTTTTTAATAGGTCTGAGCGTCATTAAACTAATTAATAATGCAGTCTATAAGCTCAGCACTGCTGCTCTGATTGTTCAGAGTGTATGTTTTATGCCTTGCATGGTAGCAACTGGCAGCTGGGGGACTCAGCTGGCACTGGATGACAAAGAGTGACAGCAGTACCAGTAGCGCTTGTCTCCGCACAGTCCGCGATAGAGCTGGCTGCTGCCACACCTGCCATTCATCACCTAGCTGACAGTGATTGTGATAGATGGCTTTTTGGATGCTTGAAGCCCTTTTCATTTTTACTGGTCGCCAGTTACTGTCAGACACTTATAACTCCATCTGGGCCAGTTTTGGTGGAGTGGGGGCTTATAAAGACACATTTAGCTTCTAAGGACCCCCAATTCAATAGAATTATCATTTCCTAAATTATCAGGGGCAATTAGAAAAAAAAATCATGATCATGCTCTTCTTCCAACAATGGCAATACAGATCATGTACCAGCTTTTGCAAAGGAGAAGTGCTGCTGACGTAGTAATAATACTCTGTTAATATTTATCTAAAGAGAATCCTTGATCTAGTTTAACTTGAAGTTGGTCATTTCAGAGACTGGAGAATTTACATGTCACTTTATTCACAATACAGTGTAACTGACTAAAAGCAGATTAGGACTAATAAGTGTGTGTATACCCTGGGGCCAATCTCTGTTCTCAGATGCACCTATGCAAACGATCTAAATCCTCACGTGCTTGCATATCTCAGAAGGCTGCAAGTTAATTTTCTGCTGGGTTAGTCAGGGTTACTTGCTAATTAAAGAACAAATCTTGAGAAGTACAAGAACACCCTCTGAATAAGCTCAAAGGGTTTGATCCTGCAACATGTTGAGCACTTTGGTCCTGCTCCAGCAGAGTACTTAGGAATATGCTTACCTTTAAGCATGTGGTCCCACTGACTTAAGTCTGAGGGTATGGCTACACTTGAAACTTCAAAGCGCTGCCGCTGGAGCGCTACTGCGGCAGTGCTTTGAAGTGTGAGTGTGGTTGCAGCGCCAGTGCTGGGAGAGAGGTCTCCCAGCGCTGTACGTACTCCACCTCCTCATGGGGTTTAGCTTGCAGTGCTGGGGCACTGTTTACACTGGTGCTTTGCAGCGCTGTATCTTGCAGCGCTCAGGGGAGTGTTTTTTTTCACACCCCTGAGCGAGAAAGTTGCAGCACTGTAAAGCACCAGTGTAGCCATGGCCTGCCTTGCTTAAAATAGTTGTGTTATGTGCTTTGTTGGGTCAGGCTGAGAGTACTCCTCATGGCACTGCAAGTGCAACTTCTAAGAGGAGTGGTAGAAATTCTTTTCAAATGCAGATTGTCAGGATGATGTAGTATTAAATGGCTGGTGTGTCATATCAAATTTTCACATAAATGAATCTGTGAAAAAAGATATTAATAAATCTAGTAAATACAATTATATTTTTATAAAGAAAAGAGATACATATACTTAACGATAAAAGACCTTGATGACATCCCCTGCCTGTAACTATTGAAGAGTATGTATAATTTAGCCTATAAAATGAATATATTGAGAGTTAGAAGATTTTGAGAGAGACTGTCAAATGTTTTACTAAATTCCAGGAGTGACCCTGGTCCCATTGAAGTAAATGGCAAAAGGTCCCAGATATAGATTAGCAACTGCATTCTCTTCATCCGCTAATTTTGTAAGTTTATATGGGATTGTGTAACTGGAAAATGCATTTGTTATGAATTTAGCCTTATTCAGGGTACAACAATGGCCCAATGGGTGCAAATTCTTGCAACTGTGTGCAGTCAGGCATTAGAAGTAGAAGTGGTCTCACCTGAGTTAAAACTTGTAAAATATTCATCTCAGGTGTTTGCAAAGTAAAGGTGTCTGTAAGTGCATACTTAATTTTACGTGCTCACAAGTGGATACCCAGAAGTAGCCCATTCAAAAATGTATCCCATAATTTAGAAAAATGAAGATATTTTGCTTGTTTGTTAGACACAGTAGCCATGGACTGGAGGAGGAGTTGAAAAGCAGCTGAAAAGCAAGGACTGGGATCATATCTGGCTTGATGCCACCCACAGTAATGTAATGCTGACATCATTTAATCTTGTGTTGGGAACAGAAAGTGAATGCACTGATGAACTGAGTACTCACAAACTCATTTCCTTTACAATCAGACCTAAGCTGTTTGTTTAGCTATAGATAAAATAAAGGCTTTCTGAATTAAGAACAGTGTCTTTTCATGGAGGTTCAATTAGTGTTGCCATCTTCCTACAGCAGGGCAAACTGTTTCTGTTATGATGTCATGACACAACATCACGATGAGTCTATCATCAAGTCATGATGCAATTTGAGGCTGTTGCTCTGGCTGGAAACACTTTGCAAGATAGTTCCTGCACACACTTTGTCCAGGTCAACTAGAGATTTACACAAGTTTTTTTTTCCTTTGACTTTTCTAATCAAAAATATTTGCTGACTTGACTGAGTTATTTAGTGTAATCAGACCCTATTATTATTTTTTGTATTGCAGTAATACGTAGCAGACGTAATCGTGGGCCAGGGCCCCATTGTGCTAAACATTGTACAAACACAGACCAAAGAGATGATCCCTGCTCCAAAGAACTCCCAATCTAAAGGACTTGGTAGGCTGTTAAGCCTTCTATATGTTTAGGCCCTTGCCAGACTCTTTGCAGCACTACTTGGGGATAGAGATTGCAACCCCCTACACTCAAGCTCTTACCCATTCTGTTTCTGAGTTTTTAACTCCGAATTTATTTCCTCTCTGAGAGCCACACAAATTACTTTCCTTGCAACACTATGCAAGATCTGGTTCAAGTCTTAAAAAAGAGAAGGTTTTATTAACGCGGAATGAAATATATATAGAGAAAACAGGTTAAATGAAAGGGTAAATAAATTATGTAGTCCTCTACTGCTCCAAAAAATTCTAGTTGGGATACCCCATAGCAGAACAAAGTTTCTTCCCCAGAGTAAAAGCTGTTTGCTTCTGTGCCAAATCCCAGAATGTCTTGTGTCCCACAGAACTTTGTGTGTTACCTCCCCTGGCAGTACAGTCGTCGTCCTCGGATGAGGTGGTCACGGGATCCTTGAGGAGCAGCCTACGAGACAATTTTAAAGAACACCAGGACCGTCTTTGATGGGTGGCCAAGAACTTGGGCATAGAGGTGGAGGAGATGGCTGAGCAGGTGGACACCTTGTTCAATGTCTTCTCAGCCTCTATCCAGACACCTGTTGCACTACCAGTGCATGGCGGGGTCCTGAAAATTGCCAAGGCCCTCTGGCAAACCCGGTTGTCCATCCCTCTCACCTCCAAAAGGCCTGAAAAGAAGTACTTCGTCCAGGCCAAAGGATTCAAGTACCTTTATATCCACACACCTCCGGGCTTGCTGGTTGTCTCCGTGGCCAATGAAAAGGACAAGCAAGGGCACACCAGTTCAGCTCCCAAAAATAAAGAGGCCAAAAGACGGGACCTTTCTGGGGGGAAAATTTATTCAACAGCAGGCCTGCAGTTCCTGGAGGGGAACCTTCAGACTCTCTTGGCAGGTACAGTTTTAACTTATCGGATTCCCTCCCTAAGTTCAAGGAGTCCCTCCCTCAGGGTTTGGACCAGGAATTCAGCACCCATGGTGGCAAGGTGCTCTCTCCAGATGGTGTGGGACGCGGCAGACTGGGCAGCTGGAGTGGTCGCGTTGACAGTAGTCATGAGGTGCAGCTTCTGGCTTCAGACCACTGGCCTACTCCAGGAGATGCAGACCTCTATCCAGGACCTTAAAGTCTATGGGAATGGTCTCTTTTCAGAGCCGACTGATGTGAGGCTGCATGCGTTAAAGGATACTTGGGCCACCTTTCACTTGCTAGGCATACATACACTGCAGTCTTCATGGAAGCAGTTCTGGCTACCACCAAGGCCTTGGCAGCCTCGTCAGTGGTCAGTAAGGAGAAGGAATAGAAACGCGCTTTAATCGTCACCGCCCTTCGTCCTCCCACTCACCCATGTAGCCTGGCCCGGCAAAGCATTCCAGGGGCCAGAAGCTCTCATTTTGAAGATGAGCTCGACAGCAATGCCCCAGTCAGTTCCCCAGATCCACCTTGTTCTTTCCTCGACCATCTTTGTCCCTACCGTTTGGCCTGGTCATAGGTCAGTTTGGTCCACTGGGTGCTGGGGCTATACCCTGCTATTTTCGGCCACTCCTCCCTCCCGCTCCCCCCCATCCCTCTTCAGGGACACATCTCATGAGTAACTCCTTGTTCAAGAGGTCAAGAACCTCCTGCACCTGAGGGCAATGGAGGAGGTCCCTCAGGACATGAAGGGAAAAGGGTTCTATTCCCGTTACTTCCTAATCCTGAAGGCAAAGGGGGCCTCAGACCCATTCTGGACCTGCGTTGCCTTAACGTGTCTTTCAGAAAGTTGAAGATTTGCATGGTCTCCATGACCTCTATCATCCCCTCCCTGGATCCAGGAGATGGGTATGCTGCCCTTGACTTGAAGGATGTTTATTTCCATATTCCAAGATTGCAGACATTTCCTCCGTTTCATAGTGGGAGGACGCCATTTCCTCATTGGCCCCCAGGGTGTTCACAAAATGTATGGTGCCAGGGGCTGCTTATCTAAGATGTCGAGGAGTCCAGGTCTTCCCATATCTCGATGACTGACTCATCAAAGGAAGGTCTCAGGAGCAAGTGCAGAGGAGCCTCGATCTGGTGCATTCCATCTGCCACGACCTTGGCCAGTTAATAAACAAGAAAAAATCCACCTTAATGCTGGTCCAGCAAATAGAGTAAATTGGGGCAGTTCTCAACTCCCCACGAGCCGGAGCCTTCCTTCCAGACGTGCATTTTCAGGCCACGTCAGACCTGATCTCCCATGTAAAGAATTACCTGCTCACCATGGCTCCCATCTGCCTGCAGCTGTTGGGCCATATGGACATGTGTACATACATGGTCAGCCATGCTCGGCTCAATCTCTGGCCTCTGCAAGCATGGTTGATGTTAAGATAAGATAATGGAGATATACCTATCTCCTAGAACTGGAAGGGATCCTGAAGGGTCATTGAGTCCAGCCCCCTGCCTTCACTAGCAGGACCAAGAACTGATTTTGCCCCAGATTCCTAGGTGGCCCCCTCAAGGATTGAACTCACAACCCTGGGTTTGGCAGGCCAATGCTCAAACCACTGAGCTATCCCCAACAGGCACAACCTAGACCAGGTAGTCAGAATACTGGATCACATCAGATCATCCATGGATTGGTGGTGGACCCTGTGTCAGTGTTGGAGGGAGTTCCCTTTGTGACCCCTTTCCCATCACTGACCCTAGTCTCCGATGCTTCACACTTGTCTGGGAACTCCACTTGGGCGAGCTAAGCACCCAGAGCCGCTGGTTGCGGGACAATCTGGCTCTCCACATCAACTTGAGGGAGCTCAGAGTGGTTCACCTGGCAAGGTGGTGCAGATCCAGATGGACAATAGTGCCGCAATGTGTTACATCAACAGGTAGGGCGGTGTCAAGTCTTCAGTCCTTTGTTAAGAAGCTCTCTGCCTGTGGGATTTTTGTGTGCAACATGTCATTCATCTGATAGCTGCACACCTGCCCGGAACCAGATCATCCCAGCGGGACTTTCTCATCTTGCCACGAGTGGTTGCTCCATCCAGAGGCCATCAGCATAATCTTTCAGGCATGGGGGATTCCCCAGGTGGACCTGTTCATGTCCAGGCAGAACAGAAAATGCCACGTATTCTATTTGATCTGGGGGATGGACAGGATCTCCCTATAGACGCCTTTCTTATTCAATGGTCAGAGGCACTTCCTGCCAGTGCCATTGATTCATAGGGTCCTTGTGAAGATCAGCCAAGACAGGGCAAGAATTATTCTAATAGCCCCAAATGGCCTCACCAGCGCTGGTTCAGCACATTGCTGAGCCTTTCAGTAACCACCCCTCTGCAGCTGCCCCTCTGGCCAGATGTGCTGTACCAGAACCACAGCAGCCTTTTGCACCCGAAGCTGGCAGCACTGCACTTGACGACTTAGCTATTGCATGGCTAAGTGCCAACAAACGGGCATGCTTGGCCCTGGTTCAGCAGGTCTGGCTGGTTAGTAGGAAACCCTCCACCAGAGTGACTTACCTGGACAGATGGAAAAGATTCATGTGTTAGGCCTCGGAACGGCATATCTGGGCTGAGCAGGCCCCACTGCAGGAGATCATGGATTATCTGCTGCACCTCAAACTCCAAGGTTTGTCCCTGTCATTGATCGAGGTCCACCTGGCCACTACCTTGGCTTTCCATCCTCCATTCCAGGGCAAGTCAGTCTTCGATCATGACATGACATTATGTTTTTTGAAAGATCTGGAGTGTCTCTACCCACATGTCTAGGATCCCGTCCCTCCTTGGGTCCTGGATCTCATGCTGTCAAGGCTCATGGGGCCTCCCTTTGAGCCTCTGGCTTCTCTCCTAGAAGGGTTGGTTCCTGGTCGCGATTACCTCTGCCCACAGGGTGTCTGAGATCAGGGTGCTTACTTCAGAAATGCCCTATATGGTCTTCTTCAAGGATAAGGTCCAGTTGCAACCGCACCCAGCATCTCTGCCAAAGGTCGATTCCCAGTTTCATACTGGCCAGGACATATATTTACCCATCTTCTTTCCAAAGCCTCGTGTCAGATAAGGAGCGCAGGCTACACACCCTGGACATCAGGAGAGCTCTGGCCGTCTACATAGATAGAACAAAGCCATTCCATAAGTCAGCACAGCTGTTTGTTGCTGTGGCAGACAGAATGAAGAGTCGCCCAGCGTCTGCTCAGAGGGTTTTGTCCTGGATCGCAGCCTGCATCCGCCACTACTATGAGCTGGCGAAGGTGCCTCCAGCAGCAATCATGATAGCGCACTCGACTAGGGCACAAGCATCAGCAGCAGCCTTCCTGGCACAGGTACCAATCCAAGAGATCTGTAGGGCCACTACCTCGTTGTCTCTCCACATGTTCGCATCTCATTATGCGCTTACCCAGCAAGCTCGAGGCAACACCAGCTTTGACAGAGCAGTGCTGCAAGACTGTGAAATCTGAGCCCACATCCATGGACACTGCTTGTGAGTTACCTAGAATGGAATCGACATGAGCAAGCACTTGAAGAGGAAAAATGGTTACCTTTTCGTAACTGTTGTTCTTTGAGATGTGTTGCTCATGTCCATTCCATTAGCCACCCTCCTGCCCCTCTGTTGGAGTTGTCAGCAAGAAGGAACTGAAGGGTGTAGGGCCGGGGGCACCTGATATACCGACGCATGAGCACAGTACTCAAGGGGGCGCCACAGCTGGCCCTAGGAATACCACTAAGGCAAAAATATCTGACGACTGTGCTCGTGGGCACGCACACACCTAGACTGGAATGGACATAAGCAACACATCTTGAAGAACAACAGTTATGAAAAGTTAACCGTTTTATTTTGCCCAAGTTCAGTAGCCAAAGAGATCTTTGGTGAGAAACCATAGAGATGAAAGGTATCAAGTATATTGTAACATCATGTTGGCTCATAACATTTTAATTCAGGCATATGGATAAAGCTGTCTATCAGGCTTATACATTTAATTATTTCTCTGTCCTCTGACTGCCTCAGAACTCTGTATTCAGAGCAGCCTAGTGGGATTGTCCTCTGAGCAAATAGATCTGGTCCTGTGGTTCCTGTTTTGTCTCTAATTAACCAGCAGGTCAGAATCATGTTTAAGAGTGTTCAAAGGGGACATCCTAACTACTCAGCAGCTTGGGCTAAGCACATACAGCTTGTGGTACTTGCAATCTCCCACACAATTCCTCCTAAGCTAATTCTATTAGGAAAGAGCTTAAAGCTCCAGAAGTCTTATATTTCATGAGTCTTGTTATGGGTATGTTGCACTGGTAATGGAAAAAGAAAAGCCATTTCCAAGAGACCTCTGGAAACTGCCACCATTTTCTCAAATGGTTTCTCATTCTCTACCTTTTTAAGCATGTAATTATTCATCTTCTAGAAGAAAAGCCAAATGCTCACATGAACATGCTACTTGGGCAGGCCTACCTTTTATTAGAAATACTAAATACTAATGATTAGAGCTGAGCAGAGGCACTTTTCTGCCAGTGCTTTGTAGAGTAGTCTGGGCTTTTTTTCTCACCTTTGTATGTCACTTGACACGTTTGAGAGCTGGGTTCCTCATGTTTGTAGTCAAATAGCTTCTAGTTTGTATCTCAGAATAAAACCAGCCCCTATCACTATGGCTACAGAGGTCCCTACGGCAGCAGAGTTGCTGAAGTTCTTCTGAGCAAAGGGAGACTGAATTTGGAATGTGCACATTGCTTGCGTGGTATTGAGGTCAGCTTCATAGGGCTTTTTGTGTTGCAGTATGTAGGAGGCAAGAACAGGGAACAGTGAAGGCAGGACCAGAAGACTTCATGCTGCATGGATCCTCCAGTTCTTACTTCCCATCCTACTGCAGTGATGTAGGATCTGCAGAGACCTTTGGATTAAGTAGAGTCTCTGAAACAGCTCCATAATCCAGTCCATGACCTGATGGGAAGGGTTTCTTCTCTCACAGTTCCCTACAGACATACACAGGCCAGTTCTCTCTGGGCCCTGCATGCATACATTTGTTTTTACTTGTAACATATGGTATAAGGAAGTTTTACAAGGTGGAATTAACAAGTTTTCCAGGGCCATAGCTATGTGGCTTTGTTTTATATTAATATTACGCTGCCTAAACCTTCACTCTTGCATATCAAAATTAGAATTTTCTAATCTTTTGCTGGAGTAATATTTCCTAATCCAGGCACCTATATTTTAAAAAATAATGATTTGAGTATTTGTGAGGTGTGGGAAAAGACTTTGGGAACTGGGATCTAAGCAGGGCCAGTAAATAATTCTGAGCAGTTCATTCTAGTATCAAGTCTGTCTTCCTCTCAGGAAATAGTCTGCAAATTGCATTCCACTGAATCATGAGCATGGTAATTTAGTGACTGAAACTAAACTGTTAACTGGAATAAAATGTGTTCATGTTTGTGTGTGCACTCAGCTCAGGGCTCCTCACCCAGATGCATTTAGGTTCGTGTTAGCCTATTACAGACATCATTTTGCACTTTCTCTCCTTTCTTCCAAAGCATAGGCTGCTGCTGCTGGTTTACGATGGAAAGGAAAGATGGCCTTGTGGTCAAGGTTGTAGACTAAAGATATGTCTACACTGCAAAAAAAAAAAAAAAAAAATATGACAGTAAGTCTCAGACCCAGGTCAATTAACTTGGGCTTGCAGGGATCACACTACAGGGCTAAAAATCACAGTGTAAATGTACAAGCTCTGGCTGCTCATCAGGTTTCAGAGCCCACATTCTATCCTGAGCCAGAACGTCTACACCGCTATTTTTAGCCCCATAGCATGAGCCTGAGTCAGTTGACCTGGGCTCTGAGGCTTGAGGTCAACGATCTTTTCTTTGCCATGTAGACATACCCTGAAACTCCAGAACCTGGGTTCAATTCCTGCACTGCCACAGACCTCCTGTGTGACCTTGGGCACGTCACTTAGTCCCTCCAGGCCTTAGTTTCTTATCTGCAAAATGGGGATAATTTCCTAACCTACAGAGTGTTCTTAGGATAAATACATGAATAATTGTAAGGCACTCGGACGCTGTCGTGATGAGAACTGTATAAGAATCTAAAATAGATTAAAGTTTTTTTTTTCTTTAAATAAGATACTTTCTGCAGGGTGAATGGCAGATTCCCAAGACAGATTTCAGGACTGTTCCAAGCCAAAATGTCTATTTACTGTGAAGAATATATTTTCACACGTTATATTACTTTCTCAAAATCTGGTTTTAGTCCCACTAACAAAGTCCGCTGCCCACTAAGAAATGAACAGTGTGTGCTAAATTTATTCACTTTAACCTTCACAGCCTCTAGTATCCTAGTGGCAGAAGGACCTTGAGATATTCATTGTTGTGACTGTCCTTCTGTGGTGTACAAGGTGTAGGAGAGGATGCAGGGAACCTTGTCCCCACACTCTGATCACAGTCTGCTCCACCTTAACAGAGCTAGTTACTCAGGAGGGGAGAGGAATAACGTGAGAATGGGGCCGTTCCCATGCTTCCCATCCTTCATACTGCCAGATGAACTAAACCAGTGTAGGGAGAGAATGCATACTGAACCTTTCAAAGTGCATCATTGTTGCTTCTGCATCCTGCTTTCCCTCACAGCCCCAAGGGCTCTCACTGCAGTAGATCATTCTGTATCCTTGGCTGGGTAGGCTGTGTCTTAATTCCACAGTCTGGCCATAAGAATGACACAAAGCCCAAGAAATAGGTTTTAATCTGTAAAACTAAATGGGGATTGAAGAATGGCATCCCTGATATGCTATTTCTTTTGGAGACCTTCATGTCTAACCAGTATGGTATTTAAAATCTAATTGTGATGCTTTTTGTGTTGAAGCTTATATATGAACTGTGTTAGAATATGATTTAGAATGATTACAGAAATCTAGTGTGGCTCAGTGATATTAAATAGTATAGTAATTTAATATGTAAAGCCATTCTTGGGTTAAAAAATGAATCTTAAGAAAGGAGATTATAAATTATTTATCACATGTTGTTTATGTGATCAACAGTTAACAATTTAAAGCAGTATTATTCAGGGAAAAAGAAGATTTGTTTCAATTACTGACATAAACATCTCCTCATAATAGTGGCTTTTCATTTACTGCATTGCAATGTACCATTAGCTTTAAGGCACAAGGGATTCTTTGTGTATCTCAATTGTGCTTGTCCAGAGTGATGTCAGTCAATTTTTGACCTATGCATCTCATCAATCAATAATAGATTTTTTTTTTCCCCTGACCGTTCAGGAGTATGCCAATAAAATCCTTGAAAATGATCATGTTCTGTTATGGTGTCTTCCTCTGGGAAGTACAAGATAATTTACCCTAGTGGAAATTCCAGGGGACTCCATTAGGATCCTTCAGCTGGTTTCCACTGGCTTTTATTGTTCTCTTGATTTCTACTGGCCACCGTTTGTTTCAGTTAGAGAGCTACTAGTCCTAAGAATTAGTAGACCAACAGATCCATTTCTCAGTTTCAAAACCGAGTTGGCCATCTGGAGTCAGGCAAACACTTTTTCAGCTTTTATTTCCAGTAGCATAAATAAATGTTAACATTTATATAGCACTTCCTAGTACAAAGCAATGAACACCAGTTTAGAGTGAAGTGACTTAAGTTTTTGTTATTATTCTAACTTTGGGGCAGGATTTGCTGCTAACATCTTCTACCCCAGGAGTGCCAAAGACCCAATAAGACTCTGAATTGATGCAGTTCTATTGCATATGATAGGTGAGATGATACAAAGAGTCCCTCTTATGCACTGTTGTGCTATATTCTGTGTACACCACCGCACCACCATGGAAGGAGATGTGAGGGATGGGCCACGGCCAAGGCTTGTGCAAATTGTGCCTGCGAATGTACAAGGAGCCTTCCCTGTGACGCCCTTACAGAGTCGTCGGACACCTTTGCAGTCTCTTCACTTTGCATAGCACAAGGGCTGCCCCTGCTATGCAACCCTCCTATCATTTGAGTATAGCACTCAAATCACCTTGCTGCCATGGAGACAGTAAAGAAATGCATATAATGGATTAACCCTTTATGGAAATTATCTTTGTTCCAAAATATGGCATTTCCAGTTTGCTTTTTTGATATAAATCTAATATTGGTTTGAAAATTACAATACTTTTATAGTTTTTGCTATATTTTCAGTAAAATGGTGGTTCTGTAATCCTGTAATGCCGTCACCATAATTCTACAGGCACAATATTTAACTTAAGCCACACAGAAGTGGAATTTCACATGATTCCCTTCCTTCTCCTTCACTGTAATTTCTTTTCTCTGTTCACAAGGTCCCTGTGTCACTGCCACCAGACTACCCCTCCAGGACTCTTTTCAGAGCCCATCACTCCCATTGTTCTCCTTGTTGTACCAGAAGGATTGCTGCGCAGTTGTGTGAGGTTCAATACTCCATCCCCTGCTGGCCCAAAAGATGAGACCAAAACCAGTAATCCAGGTCTCCTGTGAGGACTCCTATGAAATAGTGCACAGCTCAACAATTAGGTCACCAGGCAGGCCATCCAGACAACTTCTTCAAGAACTTTTGTTTTTAATGTTGATGTGTTGTTTAAATTCGTAAAAATGCTTGTTCTTCGTGTGAAGAGAAGCCGAGCCTTACAATTAAGTTTTATTTCCCTGTGTAAGTACATCTTTACATTGCACAGATTATTAAACATAGAGCAGATCATAATTTGTAGACATCTTTCCATTTTTTGAAAATGCTATAATAACCTTTTGCAAATAAATTTCAGCCTATAGATTGTTCGTGAATTGCTATTGTGAAAAGTGATTTAAGTGTTCAGTATTCTAAATTCACTTTTGGAGCTGTGTGATTGGTAACCTACGCCACATGGTATTCATTGCTTTCTATTCTAATTGGATACTTTCACCTTCATAAACTACATCTACCAAAAACAAATTGAGTTTACTCACAAAAGAAATGTTATATGGTAATTAAGTGAAAACAGATCCAAAATTCACGTTCTGGAAACATCTTCATTAAAAGTGAACAGAAAAATATGTGAACATAGCTGAATCAGAATGGTTCACAAAAGAGAAAATGTTGGCAAATGATTTCTCCCATTGTTCACTCAGACCTAAACACAGACATCCTTATTCAACAAAAATATGGTAAATCAGTAATATCCCTCCCATAGCACTTTTCATTTTCAAAGTCCTTCACAAAAATTAATTAATTTTATAATAAATAAGAGTAAATAAATAAAAAGCTGAATTGCTACAAAAATTATTTTAATTATAATTTTGTTTATCTTTTCAACACAATCTAAATACAAAAGGAAAAATTCATTTTTCAGCTAACTTAAAGGTTCAAAGAGCAGTCTGTCTCACTCATAGTAATATACTGCCAGCGAAAGGCATCTGGGAACTAATGTTCATATGCTGATGCTTTCAAGTCTTTAACCTTTAAAAATTACTAAAAGCGGAAACTACTTGGAAATTAATTTCAGCATTCCTTTTTCTTCATAATTCAAGAAAACACACCTGACTTGGTTTGTAGAACAAATTTTACCTTCACCTTATCTTCTTGCAGTGGAAAGATACACACACTATTGGCTAACCAGCTCTGTACTCAGTATGTGTGCTGCTGTAGGCTTGGACTATTTTGTAGACTTTCAGATGTACAATAAATAGTAGAGATCATATGATTTAATGTAGCATTGTACAGTACAGAGGCTTTCAACATTTTTTTCAGAAATCCTGGGAGGTTCTTCTAGAATCTCAATGAAAAGATTATCTACTCGCTGTACCAATGTTTAGTATGGAATCACTTTTTCTAATGTCGAACACAAGCGGTGCAAATATCAGAGAAGACAGCATTAAGCATTACAACCTTTATTAGCTTTCAAATGAAGTCAACTTATTTAGTAAATATTTTAAGAATGACAACAACTGAACTTACCCAGGCCATAGGTCTGGAGCATACCAGACATCTAAATTACAACCTGCCAAAGTGGGATGGAAATTTTTGTTTCCTTTCTGTAGACTGGCTAATATACATTTTGGCACATATCTGTGTAAAATGACTTCCAGATGATAATTGCCAGTCTGGTGTTCTGTATCGATTAAATTCAGTAAGCAGACCTACCTCCACCTTTTCCATGAACTATCTTAAAATGTATACATAATGAAGACAGTGACTTCAGAGTCTTTAGGAAATCAATACTAAGTAAAGGCCCTATTCTTAAAGAAAAAATGGACAGCAATGTAACTATGTTTAAGAAACAAATAACAAACCACAAAAGCAAGAATATTCAAAATCAAGACTACCTCTCTGTTGTGTTTAGATATTTCAGAGATCTCTAACAACTGTCTAATATTGCATGCTGTATGTGCTTCAAAAATAGCTAAGCACAGTGGGATAAGTTGATGCCTCAGCCAGAAAACCGGATGCAGAGAAATCATGAGAGGGCCAGGGCGAGCTACCCTGGCCAGGTTGTTCCCAGAAGAGAGACTGTGGGAATTCCCACTGAGAAGAGTGCACTCCAGTTGAAAGGGCTAAGGTGTCTGTCTTTGTACACAGGGGCGGCTCTAGGTATTTTGCCGCCCCAAGTACGGCAGGCAGGCTGCCTTCGGCGGCTTGCCTGCGGGAGGTCCCTGGTCTTGCAGATTTGGCGGCATGCCTGCGGGAGGTCCACCGAAGCCGCAGGACCAGCGGACCCTCCGCAGGCATGCCACCGAAGGCAACCTGCCTGCCGCCCTCGCGGCAACCGGCAGAGCGCCCCCCGTGGCTTGCCGCCCCAGGCACGCACTTGGTGTGCTGGTGCCCGGAGCCACCTCTGCTTGTACGAGAACAGGAGAAGACTGTACCAGACAGTCAGGGCCCAGTGAGGAACGGTGGGGCTGCACTGAAGAGCTGGAGTGTGGTAAGGGGCACCAGGGCAGCCTTGGAGAGCTAGGATGTGGTGAGGGGCACTGGGGCTGTACGGTGCATATATTGTTTAGACTATGCTGGGGAAATTTTAGACTATGGTAGGGGAACTTTTGCAATAAATAAACCCCACAAGGGCTATATTTATACTTGATCATAGGCTTTGTACTAGTATTGGGGAACCTGAAGGAGGGAAACTGAGGCAGGTGTGTCTATCATGCTGCAGCCTGGCACAGGAAGGCACTCCTGGTGGGGGCCTGCCTTTCTTTCACCTAGATTTCCAAAAATTAATGCAAAAAGTGGTATCTTTGAACGCTTGGGCAAATAACAAGAGGATATAGGTGGCGTGCCATTATTAGCTGACTACATCAACTACAATATGACTTAGGTTCCCCAGCTAATTGACTACAATGACCCACAGGTTCCCAAGTCGCATGGGCACTTAAGTCACTTGTGTCTTTGTGCATGTGAAGTGAATTTCATCTTTGCTCCCTAGGATGGTTATGGTCGAAGCATTCTGGGAGCTCCGCCTGGTAGAGAGGAACTAGACAGGCCTTTCATGAGTTTTACATTAACAAAAAGGCTTAAAAATTGAAGAATACAGATGTGTAATAGGATGAGGTACTGGTATTATATGTGGAGTACTTTTCAGTTCATTAGTAACTAAGGAGGATGTTAAACAACATCTACTTGGGAGAAACATTTTTAAGTCAACAGGCCTGGATAACTTGCATCCAGAAGTCCTAAAATAACTGGCTGAGAAGATCTCTGGCCTGCTAATATTAATTTGTAACAAATCTTGGCATATGAGGGAAATTCCAAAAGACTGGAAGAGTGCTAATGTTGTACCAGTATTCAAAAAGGGCAAGTAGGATGACCAGTTAGCCTGACACCAGTCCCAGTCAAAATAATAGAAAAGCTGATGGAATTTAATTTATAAAGATTTAGAAGGTAGGAATATAATTTATGCCTGTCAAATGATTTTATGGAATACAGATCTTGTCAAACAACCTGATTTCATTCTTTAATGAGATTGCAGGTTTGATTGATAAAAGTAACTGTGTACATGTAATTTACTTTTGAAAGGGGTTTGACTCAGTGACACACAACATTCTGATTGTAAAAATGGGTGCTATATGATATTGGTAGAGCATGCAGTAAATGGATAAAGCACTGGGTTATCAGGAAGATATCAAAAAGTAGTCCTCCATGGGGAATCATCATCAAATGGGGATGTTCATAGTTCGGTTCCTCAAGGATCAGTATTAGGCCTGACACTATTCAACATTTTCATCAATATTTGGAAGTAAATATAAAATCATTGCTCATAACATTTGTGATGACACAAAGATTGACAGAATGGTAATGATGAGGACTGGGCACTCATACAGAACAATCTGGATCACTTGGTGAGCTGGGTCCATTCAAACACACCATCTTTTAATACAGGTAGGAACAGGGAATGCAGATCGTATCTGCAGCATGGGTCACTGTATCCTGGAAAGCAGTGACTCTGAAAAGGATTTAAGGGTCATAGTAGACAAGCAACAGAATATGAGCTCTCAGTGCAGTGCTGAGAAAATAAAGGGCTAGTGCAATCCTTGGATGTATAAATGAGAGTAGTAAGAGTAGAGAGATGATTTTTACATCAGTATATGGCATTGGTGAGAACAGTGCTGGAACACTGCATCCAGTTCTGGTGTCTATGTTTTTAAAAGGATGTTGAAAAATTCCGAGCGCTGCATTGTGTGGTGACAGACATGGTTCCAGGTCTCGAATAGTATAGGGCTCCCCACATCTCATCTCTCTACCTCCGGTTTGGATGAGGTGAATGGGTTGGGACTTTGACTTTCTGGGCAGTCCTGGAGGTATAAAAAGGCACTGTCCTCATACCCAGCCTCAGCTTTGTAAAACCCAGAGCCTTTGGCACCAAGTTAAATTCTGTTCTGGAATGGTTCCAACAGGTAGTTCAGAGTGTAATTTCTCATTGGCTAATCATTTTTAATAAAGTTGCGGCCTACTCATTTAACCATGCTCTGGCATGTGTTTCTAATTGTTTCCACATCAGTGACTGGAAGCTGAAGTCAAACAAATTCAAATTAGAAATTTGGCACCAATTTTTAACAATCAGGATGATTAACCACTGGAACAAACTACCAGGGGAAGTTGTGGATTCTCCATATCCTCTGTCTTCAAATCAATTATATTCTTTAGCTAAACTGAAGTTATGCTTTAATCAAGCACGTTATTGGGTTCAATACAGGGGTGACTGGGTGACATATAACGGTACGTACAGGAGGTCAGACTATAGGATCTAATGGTCCCTTCTAGCCTTAAACTCTCAATGTATGAATTTGTTTAAACTTGATAAACATCAGAAGAAAGTGCCTTCTGTAGCAGGCATGTTTTTTTATATAAAACTTCCCCCTCCAAGTCCTCTTGTTGGTGAGCATGTTTCAAGAAGGTGATCTGTATCTTGAGGTAATATATGTGCCACATATTACTGCTGATAAATAGCAGTTAAACAAAACAGATTGACATGCTACAATAAATAGTGGATGGAAGATTTATTTTTGTTTGCTGATGGAGACAATCAATAGGTAAAACCTATGCAAATGTGCGGAGTTCAAGTGAGGGCTACCCTGAGCAGGACTTAAGTTATGCACCTGCCTTTGTGCCAAATTTTTCAGTTTTTCTTCTTTAATGAATACATGTATTTTGTGCAATGGAACATAGCACAGGCGCTTTTGGATGTCAGACTCTTCGAAAAAGAGGAAGAGAGTTTTAATCACAAAAGCAGAGACTTCACTCAGAAGTGATTCTACACTTTGTTCCATTTGCAAATGGTGCATATCGCCTTTTGTGAAACAAAAAACATGGTTTGATTCGTGATAGCACTTCATGGATTCTTTACTTGGGTCTTTTTCAGTCTACAATAATGCACATGAAAAGAGGAGATTCAACGTAATTCTACCCAACAGCTAGTGTAAGATCTCTTCCAATCAAGTTCTCTAAGCATATCCTTTTGGTTGAGCTTTACAAATAACAGCATTAGCTCCTATTTCTGAACTACATTGAGGGTTTCAGTAAATGAAGGTATGTCAGAAAGGAGGAGTGACCAAATACCAAGAAACTAAAAATTATTGCAACATATTTTAATGGGCATATCAGACTTGTAAACTAAATAGGTTATTGGAGAACTAGCTCTAAATTCTGAAATGAACTTTAGAGTTAATTGAAAAAAGAAAAAAAGCGTAATTGAAATTCATGATACCAGTTTGGTTTTCGTTGCAGAGATTTATCATTGAAAACCATATTGCTTCCCCTGCTCTTTTATTTAAAACTCTTCAATGCATTGTTTTTAAGGTCCATTTCTTTTACAAGCCTTTCCTTTCAACTTGTTCAAGAATCAGGTCTTACGAACATCTGTTTGTGGCTAAAATCAGGCAGGACCCGGCCTGTATCTTGCCTCTCTACCCCCGTTTTGTTTCCACAAGCCATTGTTTCCGATTTCATGCTATCAGAGGGGCTGCATGTTTTCTTGCGTGAAGTTGTCAGAGAGATAAAAGCTCTGGAGCAGGGTCACATTTAGAGGGATGGGCATGAAAAATTGGTAAAATGTATCTTGAAGCCCACCCACAAGACCGTTCCTTGAAGCAGTTCAGAAATAGAAAGCAGAATTATTATTTTAACACTGTGCAAATTCTGAAGTGAAAAATCCACAGTGTTGTAGAAAGTTTATAACTAGCAGAAGTCTCTGTTACCTCTTAGGCAGATTTCTGTTCAGTTGTCTTTTCCTCCTATATTTTTAAAACCAGCCAGCTGGAGTTTTAGAAAAAAAGATAGCATCGTCTTCATTGTTGTGTGTTCCCATATCTTCCTAGTGTGAGAATGAAGCACCAAAAGATTTAAAACAAGTACTGGACCTTTCAACCATCACCATACTCTGAAGATGGTAGAAACATTAGCACACAATGCTAGTGACAGGTGTGAAGTATCAAATACTGTACTAGGCAAGATCTCCAAAGAAGAAGGTAATGATGAACGGCCAAGGGACAGTGCAGCGTAATTAACTTAATGGAATACATTTTCAAAGCAAGGCGCACGGCTATGCTTGCGACTCCAGTTATGGTTAACAGTGTTGATGAGATAGTGTAAAAACATGAGCTTGGTGTCAGGCCCCCTGTGTGCTTCTTTGAACATTTATCCTTTGTTTCTTTTGATGTCTAAATATGGCACCTTACTTTCAAAGGATTTTAAATTAATGCATTTGAAAAAAAGGCAATTGCAGTTGCACAATGTGGCCAGCTTGGATAGAGTTTAATACCTTGTTCTCTCACAGCTACATCTTTAACAGAGTAAAAAGAAGATATCAAACATGTCAATAGCAAAATTCCCACTGTCCACTGATTAATGCCAGTGTTACTAGAGCATCATTCAAGAAGATTCAGGCATCAGACAGAATAACTGTATTCATTTAGGTATTGAATAGATACAAAATTAAGAAAATACATTCAGTTGGTTCTGTGTTAGGTCTGTGATTGTATGAGACAACAGGTGCTGCTTTGGGCTCTAGTAATGAGAGGTCTGTACAATTCATGACAACAAAACAATCATGATATATAACTCACATTTGTTTTTCATAGGCAACTGATGGGTCAGGAATACAGAGACAGTTATTATCTTACTATAGCAGTGATTCCAAGCTACTAGAATGATATGAATTGTATTGAGCAGTCTAGCATTGGAACTTAACTCTAAGGAGGTAATTTTTTTCAGCAGCTCCTTTTCAAATGTTAAGTCAGCTCTTCATGCGTCTTTAAAAACACTGCGAGGTCATAATCTGGATTTTAGCCAAGTAACCTAGATATGCCATTTAATTTTTTCTATAAAGCAATGTTTTGGTTATAGAAATGCTAAAAAAAGCATTCAAAACAGGGGTACACCTATGTATAGATTATTTTGTACATCTTCAAGTGAAAAAAAATATTTTAAACTGTTTTTTAAGTAAAATAAATTTTTGGACCAAGAACCTGTATAGTATATTTTCACACCAGACCCTGTCTGTGAACAGAAAAACAAGATTTATTTTAAAACACTGCACAGCATTTAACAATTGACAGTGCTTGTACTGTAGGTGACACTCAATATATAGCAATTAGGTGAATACATTTTTAATGAAGATATTATTTATTGGTATTTATTGTTTAATATTGTGGTAGTGTTTAGAGGCCCCAGTCAGGGAGCAGGGCTGCATTGTGCTAGGAACTGGATGCACATATATATGCACATATGTCATGCCATACAAAGCACATAAAGTCCTGTAGTACTTTCTGAGATTTTGCCTAAAACTGTAGGATTAGGCTGAATGGCATTGTCTTAGTCTGTGATAGGTTTTCATTGTATTTTATGAAAACTACATATACTCATTTAACAAAAGGCTGCCAGTAGAGTAATGGCAGATAATATGCATTTAATTTTTTCAGCCCAAAATTTGATGTGTATAATTATATGCCTTCTTAGTGCAAGCAGCAAAGCATGTGCACCCTCAAGCTGGAGGATGTACTTGCACATGTGACTACATAGGTGCCTATCTAGCTCTGCGTGCATGCAAAGTAGGCATGCAATTACATAATCACTTTCAGGCTAAAATCATTCTCGATGCATTTCTTTATTCATTTGTACACTGATGAACATGCATTAATCACTACATCAAGAGCTTTGAGGGGCACTTCAACCTCTATTCAGAATACTTATTTATTTGTTGACAGGTTTTTTCTGCAGATAATTTACCTTCATCTGATTAAGTGTGAATTCTTTTTGAGGCTGTAGAATTTCTGTGCCAGCAATTCTCTTTGACATACCTGCCTGACTTTCTCAGGTGCAAGAATTTGCTTTGTTTTGTTTTATCTTGAAAGGGAAAAGAGAAAAGGCTACAGTAAAAATTAATTGTGCATCTTAAAATCCATTACTAAAAATAAGTGAAAAAGACCTATCTTGAGGAACTACAGAAGTTATTTCAGCTTTCACTTCTTGTAGAGTATGAAAAAGCTTTCTGTATGTTAAACAGTCTTGTGGACATCTGGCATGATTGGTTTTAATCTGCTGACTAAAAAGTCAGGATTAAATCTTGCTTTACACCTCTTTGTATTGCAGTCAGTAAAGTGACAGAGCTGCTCTGAAACAATGACACTACTTATTCCACCCAATATGCCATGTGGTAGATCACCCCCTTTTTCAGCACCACTTCTCTGCAAAGACAATGAAGCATCTGGTGGGGTTTTCCTGTGTCCAAGATATTTTTTGTCAGTAATTTCACTCAGCCAGTCTGCTTAGTTCTCCCCTGGTGCTAGTTTTTGAGACAGGGTGTGCCAAACCCAGTGGCAAGAGGTCAAGAGGCCAAAGTGATGAATTTTTATGTGCCTGTTCCTTGTGTTTCTGCTCAGTCATGATTCTTTGCGCTCTGTGCTGCTTCTGAAAGGGAGCCACAGTGGGCAATTTGTCCTCCTGGTCTGGAGAGAATGGGGAGGCAGATGAGTTAAAATGGCATGTATGACTTCGAACAGAGAAGCACACAAATGTTTTCTTATGGTGAAACAGAATACTCCTGTCACTATTCAGCACAAGAGGTACTTGGAGATTTGTAGCCTGTTGGCTTTCGATCAAGTGACAAATGAATTTAGCAGCACTTAAAGATATAGAGGCAGAATAGCACTTCAGCAACTAGTCCTCAGCTGTTAATGTTAACATTATGTTGCATTAACACATTTCAAGCTGCATTATTTCTCCAATCTATAACCATGATTTTTTTTTTGTCCCAGGTCTCTGTGCTCCTGTGTTACATACCTCACAGCGTTTGAGTCCTGTTTTGCGTCAGTGAAATGTATTTAATCTGTATTTAATAAATTATGAAAAATATGTTTTTTGATTTCTTGTGCTACTTGGGCCCTGTGTTCCCCTCCCATATCGGCTAGCATGAGAGAGAACACTGATCAAAAAGGATTAACAGGAGTATGTGAGTTGCATTTGTGCCACATCTTTCCATCTTCTGGCAGCAGTGCTGTGCAATGTCTGATGTTGCTGATTAAGCTGGGGAGCTGCATTCATTGTTGAGTTAAACCCCACTGTATTCCTGTCAGGTAGTGTGAAGATACTCTTCCTCCAAACTCCTCTCTCTGTCTACCTCTGCTCGCCCATGGCAGCATGGTAGGCTCAGTGGCTGTATTGCCATACACTCCTGGCCAATGACAGAGCTCTTGATGGAGCCCAGAGACCATGGAGGGATACTTAATATTGCTGTAAGCACCATTTACAGCTCCTTCATTCCTGCATAGATTGAAGTCCTCTGATGGGGGGAACAAAGCTATTTAAAGTTGGTGTAGAAGAGTCAATAGGGAAAACATCCTAGCTAACCTCCTTTCCCGCTCCATGTTGTCCCTCATGTCCCACAGCTTCTTTTTCCATGATTTGCTCTCCTCTACTCTGTGCAGCATTTTATTTGTAAATACCTGTCATACACAATATGACCTACATTTTATTTACAAATGGTTCTTTTCATTCCTTTTATTTCAAAATACTTTTTTTAAAAAAATGTGTTTAGTCCTCATTAAAGTTAGGAATTCAGCACTGGCTTGAATTTGGTTTAATTTGCTTAGTAAGGATCTAAACACAGCTCCAGAAACGTGCCTTGGTATTGACCTGCAATAATCCTACACTTAGTTCTAAACTTTTCTTGAGTGGAGTATGCTATCATACCAAATTGTGTGGCAGCTTTTATAATGCTAATAATTGGACACTAAGGTGATACCACCAATGACTAGGGATGAGCAAGCTCATGTTTTTACTCTGAATTACTCTGACATCATTGGCTGGAAAGTATGACTTGAATTCATAGATTATTGGGTTCATATTCCATGCACTATTTTAAAAATGGAATAAAAGAATGAATGGCGAGGAAGGAGAAGAGAGGAAGTCCTGTGAGAACTGGAGTGAAGATTGGGCAGAATGAAAAACAAATTCAGGGAAACTAGATGAAGAGAAGCGGGGGTAGGGAATGTTAATGCAAAAATAAATACAGCACATATAACACATACATTAGGGCGCCTACTTTACCAGATTTGCTTTTTGGGTCATTCTCTCTTCTAATTCTATTCCTAATCTCACATAGCACCCAGCTTCCTTTTAAGCTAGAAATCCTCCTTTTTCCCTCATTTGAATCTTTTCTTAAAAATGTAAATTTAAACTCATCAAAAAATGATTTGGCTAACATAAAAATAGTAAGGTTCCCAAACCCTTACGTTCCACAAAGCTTTGCCATTAGCACTTGTTACCTGGGCATAATTTGAACGCAGTGTCCAAAAGTAGATGGTTTAGTGCACTAACTCGCAGTGCATCATGTAATTTTTGACAATTAGAAGTAAAAAAAAAATCTTTCTGCCAAACAACCATGTCAGTTTTTTGTAAATAAATAAATAAATGTCATTAGTTACAAGCATTTTTCTTGTAGTGGAAAAATGTTGCTACAGTTGAGAGAAAAATATTTTGTTGGAATTTGCAGAATATCCAAGCTGGTGCTAGTATCAATGTAATAAATAATATAGGTGGATGACATAAGTTATGAAGCTCATGTAATGAGCAGAAAATAAAACCGTTTGTCCTGAGCATACCACGTATCACAAGATTTACCCAAGGAATTTATTTTCTGCTTGCGGTGGTGGATCATTTTGTTTGGTAGAGCATTTCTGCTAATGGTAATAGGTTTGGAAAATGTCATGTCCTGCTGTTCATATGTCAGTGGGATTAGCCTCACCCTTCAGGTGCTACTAGACATCTGATGTGGTAAATTTGTAATAAGATTTAAAAAGTAGTTAGGGTCATGGAATTGTACAAGCACAGATCTGTAGTCAGGCTAAGAGCTCTTTTTGACTAGTCTCTTCAAATGTGCAGATGAACACATAGATATATTTTTTATCTTATCTGTTATGTTAGGAACAGAGATGAACCAAAAGAGTTGATGTCTTACATAACGTGAAGTATTACCTGGGTGTGATTCCACTGAGATCAGTGAAGTTATCTCAGGAGTAAATTTAGGCTATGATGTTTGTTTTTAGTTTGTACAAACAAGTAAATTGAATACTTTGCTGCCTAAAGCCTGCGAGATCATGTTGTTTGGCACACTTTCTGACTCTGAAGAGCAAAAACACCTGGTATGCCATGCCAACTTTCGAAAAGGTATCCTATCAATTTATATACTTCATAGGATGTTAATTTTATTTATAGTAAATAAACTTAATTTCCCTTGTGCTAATTCCCATTTTAGGTGTAGGGTGCTCATCTGCCTTAGGGTTTCTAGCAGGAAATCCCTTCCTCCAGCTAACTGCAGTGCCAGTACAGGAAAGCACTTACACACATTTTATTAACTGCAACAAGGATGCTTCTAATTGTTCATAATTACTACTAAAACTTCCATAGTGGTAGGTCAGGTTAGTGGGGAAAAGGAAGAGCTAATCCTTATAAGGCTCATCAGGAAGGTGTAGTTGGATGAGCTCAGTAGTAACTTTATTTTGGACTTCGCTGGGGAAGATACGACTATCTTAATCCTTACCATGTGTGTAATACTTTCCATTTTCTTAATACTTTGCAAACATTCACTTAACGGTAGTTAATGCAAACATTACTTAATCTTTTTACTGCATTTTTGAGCAATCATCCATATTTTGCAGATGAGAAAACAGAGGCAGATCTATGTAATGTACCCAAGGTCAGAGAGGACGTATGTGTAAGAATTAGGATGAATTTAGCAGTTCCTGGCTCCCTGTGTCATGCTTAGACCACTAGTTTACACCTTTCTCAAATGAGACCCGAGATAAATGAGAAAACAAAACTGGAGTCATTTATTACATAGAATGGCAAAAAACAGCTTACAGCTTCAGCATCCTAAATACCAGTTCAGCTTATGTTGTAAGGAGAACTGCTCACTAGGGGGCTGATCTGCAAGTCATTACTCATATGAGATGTCCTCATGCAACTGTTTTCAGGAATGGCTTTAATTGGATATACATTTTAAAATACAGCTCTTAACACCACATTGTGCATCAATTTAGACATGGTAATGGTCTACAGGTCTAGTACCACAGAATGAACTCCTGAACAGCTACCAACCACAGACTAATAAATGCAGTAGTTTATGACATTTTCTTTTTTCCTTAAATAAGAAAGGATGATGTAATTATATGAATGCTAAAATAATTTTGAAAACACAGCTGTTTGGGGGATATGCAAAGTTGCATATTGGTTCCGTATACAAACAAGGCAAAATTACTTACCTGCAATTTTTACAGAATGTTAACTTTATCCAAACTCATAAACCTGGTTGTTAAAATGTATAAAAATTCTTTAGTTTCCCCACACGCTTTAGGTAGGATCTCAATTGTCTATAACTGTGCAGGCATCAGTGATGATTTTTCAGGAGTCTTTGATCAGATATGGGTTTTAATTTTGCAAGCTTTCTGTATTTCTGTTGGTCTTTGGAAGTTTTCAGTTCCTTCATATATTGTATTATGCAGCGATCAAGAGAAGGTATTTGCGTGGCCTCTTCTGGAAAAGGACTTGCTTTCTTACCAAGCCCAAGTCAGATATTTCAGAAACCTGAACTAAATTGTACAATGAGGAGCTACAACTGTTTCTCCAAGTCCAATGATATAGCTGTAATTGAAGAATGCTTATTCCAAAATTGAATGTCGCTGAAGTGTCAGACAGGAAACAACAGCAGTAGAGTTTTTAGGGTTTGTGTCTTTAAAAATAGAACACTTAATGTTCAAGTTATTTGGAGGAGTCAGCTGGAAAATTAGCCAGTGATAATTCTTAACACAGTGAATGTTAGTTAATGGGTTGGCAATTCAGAAAACTTTATATGGACAGAAAACGGGATATGATGTGCCTGTTTCTAGTCAGTTCACTGTTTATTAAAAATTCATTAATTCAAGAGGAAGCAGTGTTGTCCAGTAAACAGAGCATAGGGCTGTGACTCAGGAGAGTGAGTCCAAGGAATTGCACTTCTCTCTCCTATGTAATGTGAAGTTTGTTCCAGTCAGCAGATGAAAAGAGCTATCTTAATGCTGGGGTCAACAACAAACAAAAATAAAAGGTGTTTTACATTGTCCTACATCCTTCCCCTTGTGGTTAAAAGTAGCTAGTGCAACATTGCCAGCCTGACAATTTCTTTATAGTTTTGTGGCCTAACTTCAAAGCCACACAAAACTTCAAGTTCAAACTTTTATTCTTGGGGCCAGTGTGTGAGAGAGTGTAAAAAAGGAAAAAAAGATAGCTTCTAATGAAAAGTGTGTGTGTGTATACAACACATAGTATGTCAGGCTCAGTCCCTTCTGCTTTGCTTTGTCTTTAAGAGAAGATGTCAGTCCCTCCCCTGCTTACTCTGCAGGCTGCGTGAGAGGAAAGGAAATGACGTAGGTACCTATCCTATGTCCTACCCAATTTCTGCTTTTCTTTTGGAATGGAAGTTTGCTCGACCCTACAAGTCAGCTGTAGATGTCAGTGCTTGTCCCCCAGCTATGTCACCTCTGACTATGGCTTGTAAAGTGTATATTTGTGAATAGTGTTGTTTGCAGCCTAATAGAAGATGATAATTCTCTTGAATTGTCCTGTTTCTGTGGTTAAGTTTAAGGGTTTTCTTCTAAATGCTCTCGTACTGAATCTGTAAGTTTAGTTCATTTAACTTTTTCTTTAACTTGTAGGAGTTCATGTGTCAGAACTGTCTTTAACGCTATTTGGCGAATGAGTACTATGCACATATGAAGTGTCTTCTAGCAATAACTCTCCAGCCCTGCCCTCACACCTCCGCTCATTATCATGTCATTCAACTCACATCACAATATACACTTAAAATTTAATGAATAAAGATTTCTGTTTTGGAAGTATCAAGGCAGGTGCTAATTACTTTGCTTTCATGTTGCCTGCCTTCCCCACACCCTTCCTTGTCCATACTGTAGTGCAGTGGTGGGCAACCTGCGGCTGGTGGGCCACACATGGCCCATCAAGTTAATCTGCTGGCAGGCCGCCAGACTGTTTGTTTCCATTTGCACAGCCGCTCGCAGCTCCCAGTGGCCACGTTTCACCGTTCCCAGCCAGTGGGAGCTACGGGAAGCGGCAGTCAGGCCTTGTGTAGTGTGTTTTTGCAGGTTCCTTGGGGAAAAGACCTTGTCTTCCTATTTGTCCAGAAAGAACCAAGGACATATTTAGTGATGTATTATTAACACTGATTTAAAAGATTCTTGAGAAGAGAATGTTCAAATAGGTTTGAAGTGGAGTGTGATATAAAGAGTTGTACTGGAGTAAGGGGCAAGTCCATATCCCAGCCTGCAGCCAAGTCATCTCAGCTGGGCCCCGATGAGATTCATAGAAGGAAATGGAGAGGAATCTTGCTAGTCTGGCACCAAGAAAGTCTCCTCAGCAGGCGTGTTTGAGATTTTCAAAGTTTAAATTTAGATTTAAAGGGGTATTTTTAGCATAAAAGCTACCATCACTGGCGCTGCTCAAAGAGATACTTTAAAACTGAAATAAACCTTTAAAAGCTTTAGATACACTAGCAGACCCTCTGAGACACTACGACACATCCCATGGAAGTCTGTAGGCCAGGACTTCAGTGGTGACATCAAAGGTCCTATAAGGTGCACCATGAGGTAAATTGGTCATAAAATTGATGCAAGTGGCAGCACAGTGTAATTTGCACTGATTTGCCATCAGAAAATATACAAACCAGGTATACCTTATATACCGAGGGGACAGAAGGTGATGTAACAGGAAAAGCAACTAATAGGATGGTGTAAAATAAAGCAAGCCTTTGCTTTAGCTTACTTCACACCATCCCCAGCACTTATGAGGCCAAAAACTTAAATGGATGCTGCTGCTGTACCTGCTTATGCCAGGTCTGAATATAGTCCTCATAGATTATAAAATTAGTATGACAGTAATTTCGCATGCTGACTGAATGCCCAAACCGGGCAAGTTACAGTACTTTGTGACATGCCCATACATATTTGTTTTCTGTCAGATCAGACCATCGTTTATATCACTGCTGAATTTTGGCCTCTGGAATGTAGAGATTTTGATTTATTTTTTCCTTGTGATATTTTAGACCTAATCATGTCTCTGAAATGTTCCTGGTGTTTCTGTTTCTTCCTCAACCCCTCAGTATCCCACACTGGTTGAGTTTAGCCAGAAAATAGGTGTATATTCTTTAGGGTGGATTTTCATTGTCTTGCATTGGCCATTTATTCCTGCAACTTCCATAAATGTTCATATAAGTTATGTGGCTAAATAGCTATGCACCACAGTGAAAGGTTAATCCTAAATTTCTATTAGAATGTGTGTGTACAAAAATTAAAATACTAAAATGTTGATTAAACATAAGCTCCTATCCAGAAGTTTTAATTGTGTATCACTGACTGGTGGAAAAAGCTAGATCAGACTCTGGCTTTCTCCAGTGAACACTCAGGGTCTGAATCTGATCTCTTTTACTTCACTGAGTTCAGTGAAATTACTCCTGATGTACACCAATATAAGTGAGATCAGAATCAGACCCTCACAGATCAGAAACAGCCTGAACAAGACAGATGTTTCTGTACTCCTGAAATAGCAAGTCCTCTAGCTCTCAAATTGTTTCAGATACAATTTGCCTCCTATGATAATAAAAAAGCATTTGGTTGTCCTAATTCAATAAATGTCAGGCAGATTTTTTTTCAAGAGCTGTTTCAGGAAAAGTGGCTAAAAGTATTTGTTTCCTAACTGAGATGAGCTATGTATCTCTCTTGCATCCTGTCAAAATCTAGAAGAGATTTAACTGAAATAAAATTTAGCATCTTAAAAGATTATTTGGTAACTGGTATATTATTTGGTTCAGTGTCTTAGCCCTTTTTGTCTTCTGTGCCTTGCTACTTCTAAAAAGAAACACTTTTGCTAAACCCATGAAGGTTCCTTGGAAATTACTGAAATTTATTATGAATTATAGTTGCAGTTGTTGCTGGAACTTTTTCATTATAACAAGACACTGAAAATATTCCAATTATTTTATTTTAGAATTAATTAGTAATAAAACAAAGTTTCCTAAGAAGATTATTTAAATCACATGGGAAAAGTAATACACATATTTAGATTCTTAGGCAGAGATAATAGGAAAGTTTGAATCCATATGTGTTGGACTTAGCATTTTTTCAAAATCTTTTTAATTTAATTTAAGTAAGTACAAGCATGCAATAAAAGACACAAATCGCATATCGGAGTTTGACATAGAACTCTAGAAGGTGAATAGATTTGCAAAATAAATGAGAAAACAATATTGCAGTTTTCAGCAAAGGATTACACTAATGAGGAAAAATGGTACGATTTACTGGTTTATGGTATTTGCTATATATTCAGTGAAGGGTTGCCATGTTTCAATATACATATGTGTCTCTGTTGCTGACAGAATAGTTTTATTTGGCACTGCAGAATACTGTAAAATATTTTAATGCACTGCATTATAAAGTTAAGCAGAAGAAGATTCATTTCCTGAAGACTGCGGAGCAATGGCATACAGAAGTAACTTTATAACTTTGCACAATGGTAAAATACAGTAAATTCTGAGTAAATTGATTACATCAGAAAAGTTATAGCTGTGTTTTATAAGTCTATATAGATGAATGTCACAAGTATTTTTTATATGTTACTTTGAAGAAGCTACAGGAGTCTACCTGTGTGGATAATCCAAGTAAAATTGGAATAAGGTATGTCTGTATCCTAGCTAAAGGATGACACTGAGTGGCAACTCTCCTGCAAGCACTGTAACAATATTTAACTTGCAAAAGAAAAACAAGTGCCTGAAATTAAAGAAGAAAAAAAAGAAAACTTGATAGAGGCTTTTTGCTATCTTGTTTTCCATCATCTAAAAAGATTCCTTTAAAGAACCTTAGAACATTGAAAAGAACGGCATGTTTTCATAGCATTTTGATTTTTTTAACCACAACAAAAAACCCCTTCATAAGTAGACTTGGCTAAAAAGGCACATGTTCCTGAAAGTTTTCTGCTTGGGTGACTACGATTTTATAGAAATTGAAAGGAGAGGAAAAAAGGAATGTTCCAGCTTGTATAAGAAATGAACCTTTGCCTAATCACTTTTTGTTTGCGAATAAGGTAACTTTTTGTGTGTGTGAAATTTGAAAGCAATAAGGTATGTGGGTCCTTTCTCTTTATTGGTTCTCAAGAGTCGATCAGATTTTTATTCTTTTAGAGCAGCCTGAAGTTGTGAGATAAAGCAGCTCAGAAAAAAAATGTTCTCAAGCAGATGCCTTTAAGAGACAGAAATCATGAATTTCTTGAATTGCAACCACTCTGGGGGTGGCTACAATGACTTTTTGACAGTGACAGTAACTCTGCCTTGTCTTTTTGAGCCCTTCTTTGGCCCATTCACTCCGGAAAGCTGCTTAAGCGCACTTAAGCGTATTAGCATTTGGATGCTAGGGGACCATATTGACCCTCATTTGGAAAGTTTAAATGAGTGAAAGATGGAGCGATTTGTTAGGGCTTTAGAAACCAGCTTTAGAGAGCGGCGGGTTTTCCGTTTTGGTTTGTTCGGGTGCTTGTTCTAATCTGGTGCGCTGTTTAAAGGCGACCAGACTGATTTGTGACACATGAGTCCAAAGGGCTGTTTTTTTGGGCTTGACCTGATTAGCTAATCTGTGCTTTGAATTTCAATGGCTGGTATCAGAGGGAGTGCACTTTGGGAATGGCTCACTGTTGGATTACCTCATTGGTAACTGCATACAGACACAGATGGCAAAATGTTAATTACTTGTCAAAAGAGAGAAAATGGGATCTAAGGTAAATTGTGGTGATGTGTGGAAAAAGTGATTAGGTCTATGTTAAAAAATTAAATGAAATCAAAACTGCAGCTCCCCGAAGGATTTGGCATGCCACTCTTTCACCGTCCTCTCAGCATGACCTTTACCAGTTTAGTTATAACTTCTTCCCTGTGTTTGCAGAAGCCTGATCCACTGAACAAAAATGGTCTGAAAAATTGTGACCACAAACACCATTTTTGAGAGTGTTTTGTGTTACTATATGCACAGATTTTTTTCCTCTAGTGAGATTTGTGTTTTTCAAACATTCCAACAGCAGTGTTTGTGCTGCTCTACTCTAGATAATGATTGTGCCAGAATTTGCATTATGAGTCCCTCTTGCCAGGGATTTATAATTTAGTGTAGTAACATTTGTGAAGGGTGGAAAATTAATATCCAGAGGAAGAAGTTCACGAGGAAATATTTTTAGCAAAATGAGAAAGGGAAATCAATTAGCAATGTTTAAGTTCATAGGACTGAAGAGAAAGATCAGATTTATTTGTGTTATATTTTTCTTGTGATACACTCAGAAGTCATCATCCTTTAAAAATGAAATTTTATGGCTTGTTGTTGTTATTATATATCAGTGTTATGGTAACACGTAAGGGCTCCAGTCAAAGATCATGGCCTTGTTGTGCTAGGTGTTTTATAAAGAGTAAAAATAAATCTTTGGATATTCAAGTATGTGTTTGGTTATTTTTGTTAGGAAGTACATTTGTTCAGAAGAGCAGTCACTGCAGATGTTCAGCATCTTCTTAAAAATAAATGAATGTGTTTTTGCAAATATGCTAAAAATCCCATTAGAGTCTTTCTGATACACTGTGCATTTCTAAAATAAATCCAACATATGTATTTTTTCAGGAAGAAAAGAAGCAAAAAATAAAATGATAAATGAAATTGATATTTTTGTGACTAAAGATAAACTGGATTCTATTTCAGACTCTGCTAAAGACTTTCCAGGTGACTTTGGCCAAGATAATAAGAGGCAAATTCTGTTCTGATATTAGTGAAATCCTGTTTATATCAGATTCCTATGTGGTTTAAACAGATGTTATGCCATATCTGAATTTGGTCTTAGCTTCAGTTTTCCCATCTGTAAAATGGGATAATGATACATTGGTAACTCACAGGAGTGTTATGAGAATACATTCACTAAAGATTGTAAAATGCTTTTAGGGCCTCAGATATAGGCGCCTTAGTAACTACAGAAGCAAAAAATATTTATTTTATTATTAAATATTATGCAAAACCAAAACTAGTTTTCTTGCCAGCATGAAAAAGAATAAAAATGCACTGCAAGTAAATCCCCACTTTCTTTGTTCTTACTTTAATTCCTGTCTTGTGCACTATTCAGTTAGGAAGCACTAACAAAATAAATCTCTATGCAAGAAGACGTTTTCCATCAGCTCTCCTAACCCTGCATCATATCTGGGCCCAAATTCAGCAGCCTGTCCTGTTTATCAAAGCACTTAGCCATTTGCTTAACTTCAGTAGGGCTTAAGCATATGCTTAAATTTAAGCATATGTTTAAGTGCTTTGCTGAATCCTCCAGATTTCCATCTGTAATTGAATGCAACAGAGAAGTCCCTTTCACAATAGGCATACCTAAAGCTAATTAATACAATATTTAGGAGTACAGTGCTGTCACTTGTTGAGAAGGGTGGTCATACAAGAGGATTTGCTTCTCCGATAGATTTAGCCCCGGCAGCCAATTGCAAAGTTATAAAAGTTTTGTTGGTTTATGTTTATAGATTGAAACCACATTTCAGCATGAAATTTTTACAATAGATTGTCAGGGGTTCCTAAATTGCTACATGTATTACTGTTCGTATATGAGCTTGAAGTTCCATCAATTCACTTTACAATTTTTTAAGGAAGTGGTATGTGAAACAAAATTTGGGGTCTGCTGGGCTAGCAGGAATGGCTGTTCAGGATGGTCACAACAAATGTCTGAAGTGGGATCTTGTAATGCGGTCAAACCTTTTAAAGTAAAAATGCATAGTACAATGAGTTAAGAAGTTAATGTTTGCTTTAAGAAAGAATTTTCTTGGTTTTATCAGTTTGTGTTAGAACATTAATGTAGCTCAGTAGCTAATTTTTTAGTGATTGGAAATACATTAAATTAATAGTGTTTTGTATTTAAAATTGACCTTCAGCAAAAACACTTTTCACTGAGCATTGGATCAAGCTTTTAATGTTTGATTGAGAAGGCTACAAAATGGGGGTTCATCTTTCTGATAAAACCATCTCTCTCTTGCTTTCTTTTTTATTAGACACTTTGTACAAAGGCTACAATGCAGACTATCCGGGCAGCTGACACCAATGAAGTAGTCAAGCTAATATTCCGTGAATCTGATAATGACCGAAAGGTATGTAACCGAATACAGACATATCAGAGAAGATTGTTGAACATCTCCTTTTCAGATTTGTAAACATCAAAGGCAAAATTTATCTCTGGTTGTAATTTCTAGGAGTAACTAATCAGGGATGAATTTAGCTCCAAAAATTTAGTTACAAAATGTAGGCTAAGATAACTTAGCACCTGATCCTTTAGGGTGATGAGCATCATCTTGCAAGATTGGGCTCTTAGATATGAATTATTGTATGACTTGTGATGCAAGTGAGTTGGTAGGTTGTATTCTTTCCTGAGAAGCACTTTACATAGTCCTGAAAAAATTAAACTTACACATCATCATTTAGGAGGAGAATATAGATGTCCATACTCTTCAGAACTGTTTGTTTAATCTTGTTAGCTGTTTGCCAGTGAACCAAATGGGCTGATTGATAAGGAAAGAGATTTAGCGATCTAGAATGTAGGGCTGAATGTATATAGTTGAGAATGATTGACTGCCTAACTCATATGACCACTTAGGCCAGAAATTCTTCCCTGATTTTTTTTTTTTCCTGCTTTACTTTCTCAGGTTATGTTACAGTTAGAAAAGAAGCTCTTTGACTATTTTAATCAAGATGTTTTTAGAGACAACAATGGCACTGCGGTAAGTCTGTGGCTATGCAACATTTTAAAAATAAGTAGTTTTTTTTTACATATCTACATTTATGGTGGACACATGAGATTGGAAGTGGGACCCACTTGGACAAAATAGCTCAAAAAACCATGGTTAAGTTACCTTTTTTGGGGTCTAAATATATTACTGTGGATGGAAAATTGATATTGACTATCTTCACATACCGATATTTTTCTCTTTTTGAAACATTTGGTCCAATCTATGCTTTGACATAGCCTTTCTTTATATTATCTCACTAAAAATTCCCTGTCCCATTTCCAATTCCTTTTGATAGATAAACAAGAGAAATGAAAACGTGTCCTTCTACATTTATCTGTTTTATTTCTCTTAACTTTTTTAATATCAGCTTGAAAGTTTATAATTTTATTCTTCTTTCAGTAAAGCTTTATCTGCTGAACAAAGTCACTCCTCTTTATTGCAATTCATAATATACCAGTAGCATTTCAAATGACAGTTTGGACGATTTCCCATACATGAACCACATGCCCATACACACATACTTGTATGCAAAGTCATATGCAGACATGATACTTTAGCATATTACATTTCAAAATCAGCTGCCATTTCGTTCATGCACCGAGAAGCAGGAAATCTTCCGGATCTAGCATGGAAGGAAAAAGATAAACGATATAATGAGCCATTGGAGATAATCTAATCTTCATGGTCTAGTTAAACACGCAGCACCATGATCACTAAAAACAAACTACCTATCTAAAAGGATAAATGTTCCTATGCCGAATTCAACCAAAAAAATCCATCGCATCCTTCATCAACCAGCGGTCTTGTACCAGCCTGACAGAAATTTAATTCAAGCTGGCTCCTGAAAATAATTATTGTATTTTAAGAGTAGTAATCATTGGTCGGGACATGATTGAATGTGTCCATGCCTATTGACTTTTTCTATGATTTATAGCTTTGTTTAGTCGATATTCCCATCGAAATTGTATAATTAATTATAAGTGGGGCTGTCAGGTCTGCAGGATGGAGTGCCCTGATGAGTATTTGGGAAGATTAAATTTTCCTTAGCTATACCGATGCAAGGCTTGGGAATTTTCATAGCACTATGGCTGCTGGATAAAGATGTTTTCTGTGTGTTTAGCAACTGCTTTAGCTCAAGATTCATTGATTTTCTGAGCTCTTTTTTATCAGTGTGGTGTCTCTTCAGTAACAGTGGAGTTTGTGCAGATGTGACAAGACATGACAAATATTTATTATAAACAGCCTACTTTATCAATGTCCATACACAGTTATTCTGTCTTTTTTACACTTTAATCAACAAAAAGAATTCTTAAAATAGATGTAGAAATGGTTATCATGTTTATGAAAAATCTAAAACAGATACAAATTATCAGTTCAGCTGAAATACTGTCATTTCTAGTCTGAAATATTTCAGGTCTAATATTTTCCAAACTTCAGCAACTGTCCCTGTTTTCTCCACAAAATGGCATGTACAATGAGTAAGTGAAGACCCTTCTATATCATTCTGTTTAAAAAAGATCAATGCAGATAGCAACTTTACAGTAAGATAGAAAAGAGAAAATTCATGTCTAATCTCTAACTAATGCAAAATTATCATAGAACGTCAAGTGAAATTTCCCTTAGCATTGTAATGTACTTCAAGGACTCAGTTCAACTCTAGTAGAACTCCATTGACTACAATGGAGCTACAGAGCCTACATGCTACAGTGGTGACTGTTGCAAAAAAAATAATGGGAAGGATGAAATGCATGAGTCACATGAGGCTGAACTTGGCTCTGATTGTCACATTAATTCCCAAATATAGTGAGTTTAAATGGGCATCTAAAAGTAGTATATTTGGGATAGAAGAGCTTAGAAACACTGGTCCTCAGATCCAGTCAAGTTCTCCTATACAATACCTGCACGTCCTCCTGTTAACTTGAAAAACGTTAGAAAGAAAAAACAATTCAAGGATAATTAATTATTTAACCAGAAAAAATCATAATTGTTATTGATTTGTGCAAAGGAACCATTAATTAAATGCTGCCAGTTCAGTAGCCAATTAAATAAATATATAGCAGGAATGTAAAAACTATTAATGACTGTAGGATAATGATTAAATCATTAAAATATTTTATAATCTTTAACCACTCTCAAAAATGAAAAATGGTTCATATATTCATATATCTCACATAAACTATATTCATGAACTATATCAGCAGGAAAATCATATTTTGTCCTCATGAATTTGACCATTACTGTACTATAGGAGTTTTCAATCAACTCATTATCTTAACAGCTTTGAGGCTGATTCTGCTTCCATTGCAGCTAGAGAATAGTTTTGCCATTGACTTCAATGGGAGCAGAGCAGGCTTTTGGTGATGTCGTTGAGCTATCTCATGTACTGCTTGTAGAAACTGTATTATGACTATATGGGTATAACATTTGTCCTCCTTTCTTGCTGCATCTTCATGAAAAAACTGTCTGTGCTTCTTCCTCTGTCTACCCTGTTCTTTTGGGATCTAGGACTCAATCCTTCCTAGAGATAAGTCACCTTTGCAGTGCTCCAGAGGCACAAAGGAGATTTAAGGCTGCCTTAGGCAGACAGCTGAAGACCGCTGCAGCTTGGGGGAATCCTTGGCTTCCTTTACACTGTCTACTTCCTGCATCACAAATACATCAGGGGCACACTAGGGGCAGGTTGGGATAGAATCAGAGTGCAATGCACTCTGGTGATCCTAGACCAGTTGAATGATTCATAAGGAATTGTTTTTCCCAGCTTTTGTGTCTGGGTCCAAAACAAACCCCAGATGATTCTAGGATTTCCCAGTGGCGTAACATTATCTCTGCCCTGCCACTTTTCAAATACTTTCACATATTTCAGGCAGCAGTCTGTGGCAGCAGATCTGCTGACTCCCTTCTCTAGGTCAAGAAAAAGCCCAATAACCTTGGCCATAAAAGGGAAATGTTTATATATTTCTTCTTAATGTACCTTTTTGATGGGATAAGACAAAATGACGGCTATGGCTGTGTTGTTTTTATTTTGTTCACACCAACTGTCAAATACCCATTTCTTCCAGCAGATCCTAAATAACAGTTTCCAGAGAATGGAGAATAAATTCCTATAATAACAAGTACTTCATCTAGCTGTCTGGCCTCCTGTCTTGTATACAACAAAAGATATCTTTCTTGGGGCTTAAGCCCTTGGATCCAAAAGTCTTTTTAAATTAACTAACATACATAAGAGAAGAGAACTAGAATGTGTTATTAAAATGGTTCTGGTTATAAATTCTCATGATTGTGTTCTCCATATGTCAAACAAGGATTTAAAGTAATTATTGAGCTAATTAATTAGAGATTTTTTTCTTAATGCAGGAGTTAAACTTTTCAAAATGATCAGCAATTGCTGATTTTTTTAAATATTTCCAGGGAAACCTAAAAGGATTTGTGAGTATGAGAGGGAAAAAGAGGAAAGTTTAATCTACTAGGGACCTTTATTCAGCTTTTTTGTGTGAATATGTGTGCTCATGAAGTTAAGGAACTGGCATCACTGAAAATGTATTAATCAACAGACAAGATATAGCACAATGCACTCTTCCCAATGGCCTTGGCTCTGACCCTTTTAAAGATAATGGGAATGCTGTCCACTAAGAACAAGATTAGGACGATCAAATGCATTTCATCAGGATTTGACTTGAACCATGATCCCAGAGGTGAAAAGGCAGAGGTTTATCCACTGAGCCACCTAGCCCCTGTCCAGATAAAATCTTGAATATGATGTATAAGGGGCAAATTAAGATAGAGAAAGGAAATTGATTGCTCAGGATCACAGTTGCCGAGGAGTGGGGGAGAGGGGAACCTGTACACCTGAATCTGTCAGAGCAACCTTCTTAATTTAAAGCTGTACTCTGAGGTGACTGTTTTTCACATAATATAAATGAGAAAATGACATAATGCTTCCCTCCTTCACTTGAAAACACTATTCACCTGCTTGGATTTTTGTTAGCTCAGTTCAGTACTCAGTCGGTGTGCAGTGGGATAGGTTCTAAAAGTCCAAAATGGGGACAATGGATGGAGGAAATCTAATGATCTGACCAATACATTCCACTAACAAATGCAAAGTCAGTAAATGTTTGAGAAGCTGGTTTATACAATTAAAATATGTCTCTTTCTACAATATATCAGGGTGTCACATCAGTAGAAGACTGGTCTTCCACGTTCGTTGATTATTCTCTTGTATAATTGTTCTCAACACTCCACGGTCATGAAATTACCAATAGTGCCTAATGATTCTTTGCTCCACTGTGGTTTTCTCTCTATTACTTGTAAGAATCAAAACCAGTCCATGTGTACATGCAGCAGTGTTGAATGCTGTTCTAAAGCATTCCATCTGTCCTTGGATTAATATAGTCAAATGAGGGAAACCCTTGTGTTCATATTTGAAGTCTGGACTCTGGCACATAAGCAGTTTAATCCAACTGACATTTTTGATGTCCAGGTAATTTTTTTAAACTGATCTGCATATAAGATCTGTAGCACAGAAGCACATTTGTGTATACTCAATTACCCCGAAAGCCCAATACTGTAGTGCTTAGATAAAATTCTCATTAACAACGATGGGAAAGTTGCCTGAGTAAAGACTGCTGAATCTGGACCAAAGTCTTTGTTCAGCTAATGTGTATTTTTTTAAATCCCCGTAAGTAATGTATATAATTCCTACATTTTTATGCCTGTATCAAATTGCAATCCCCAGATCCACATGTACAGCACAGTACATTCCACAGTGCTAATTTCCTAAATTCATGTTGTATTCTATTACCAGAGACATTTAAAAATTAATAGACCTGTACAGTAAATCTATCAAACTTTGATTAGGAATCTCCTACTTATAAATCTTTTTCTAAAAGTTCATTTCTGTTCAGACTTGTATTTTGTGTACGCATATATAATAGGATATACTTTGTATGTATAAATACAGTGCAATTGAATTGCCATCGCAAGTGTTACAATATAAATAATCTAAGTGTCGGTTCCAGCAAATAGCCTTGTAAGAGCTATTCATGGAAGTAAGGCTTTACAGGATCAGACCCTTGAAATAAAGGGGCTCCATGTAGGCACAGAGATCTATAGAGTCAATTACAGGATAAGGACCTTATTAAGATCAAGCTAAGCGCAAAAATGTTCATTTTAACTCTGAGCCTGATTTGGAAAGATTGCAATATTAGTGTAATATTTTTTTAATCAACAGCAGCTAGCTAAAGTAAGGGATATACACTTCTGAGTAGACTTCTTTAGGAGTTAGAATAGGGACATTAAAACTTGGCCCAACAACCTGAACTCTCACTTAGTTTGTATACAGTAGAGCAGATAATACTGACCCCTTTGTAGTGGCTCTGATGAAATGAAGATGGAGCATTGAATGATGGGTCCTGTAGTCTTTATAGTGTGCCTCTGTTTAAAAGATGCAAGTGGTCATGCTGCATTTTAGAATACCATGGACTATTTTTTGTTTAACCCTGAGCTCAGAGATCTGGGAAGGGAGAATTTAAAGTTCCTTTTTGAGAACTACTTAAAGGCCATGCCAAAATTCAAGTTCTGAAATGAAGCACTTTCTTTTGAACATATCCCAAAATAAAATGAGGAGTGGATCCTATCTGATGTAGATCAGGGTATTGACAGCAATTCTGAGCTAGCAGTACATTGCTGAGCATGGTGCTTGTTACCTACAATCAAACAGAGAAGTGTGTGTACAGGGAAAACAGTGTCTAGTATACATCATGAGGTACTGAAAGGCTGCTAGGGAGGGTTAATGTATCATGTGAATCTTTCCAAAGCATTTCTGTCAGTGGCTGGCCCTCATGCTGCCCCTTCTCTCAATTTCTTGTGCAGTAGCTCTTAAGCACACTTGAATAAACCATTACTCATGGCTGGCATTAAGAATAACTGAAAATCCCACAACATACGTAGTTTGCATTCATCAAATTGTCCTAGTACTTATACTGTGGCCACACCCTAACACTAACGGTTCTAACCCCATGTCCTGCCCACTTTCCCCCACATTCATCAGTGCTCAGTTCACAGCAGGGATCAACATCATCATTGGCGGTCGCTTGATTTGAGGATGATCTCTACCACAGATTTACACGTAGGTCCTGAGATGACTCAGGAGTCCAACAGCAGGGATAGAGGTTGCTTATAGGCCCTGAATCAGGAAAACATTTGAGCACACATTTGGAGTTAAGTACATCCTTCAGTGTTTTCCTGAATAAAGGTGCTTTCTTGAACCAGGACCATATTGCTGAGCCATAGGCACATTCCTCTGCACTATGCTGTATGTAGTCTCTCATCTCATAGAGAGAGATGTCATCTACCTCTGTGGCACCATTTATTCCAACCTCAGGCTGGACCTTACAAAGCACTCTCAGGGAAGGGCAGGGATGTGCATCTGAGGAGGGGCGATGTGGGGAAATAGATAAGGAGAAATGGTGCCAAGATCCTTATGGAAGAGTATTACAGAATTTTAAAAGGATATAACCAATAGAGCTCTATGGAACTTACTCTAAAAATCTATGTATGTAGTGTAGTTGTAACTGTGTCAGTTCTAGGATATTAGAGAGACAAAGTAGATGAGATAATATCTTTTATTGGACCAACTTCTATTGGTCACACTTCCCCAGCCATTTTCACATTGGGGAAACTTCCAGAGGAGCCAGGGAGAGAGCTCCAGAGACAATGCAGACACGTGGAGCTGCCATGCAGATGACCCTGGCCTCCTGCACACACAACCCTCCCATGGCATAACCTTAGAAAAGCTCTATAAGTGGCAGTTCCCCTCAAAACCCTTTTCCTACAGGTAAACTCATGGAGTACAAGTGAGATCCCAAAGGACTAGAGCAGGGCATACATAGAACTTATCTTTAAAAGGGGAAACAAAGAAGACCTGGAGACTTAACTTCGATTCCTGAAATGATACTGCAACAGATTATTAAATAATCAGTTTAGAAACACTTGGAGGAAAATAGGGTGATTAGGACAAGCCAGCATGGATTTGTCAAGAACAAATCATGCCACAGCAACCTAATTTCCTTCTTTTACAAGGTTACTGGCCTAGTGCATGGGCAGGAGGGAGCGGGCGGGTGGAAGCAGTAGACATGATGTATCTTGATTTTAGTAAGACTTTTGACACAATTCCACAACATTCTCATGAGCAAACTAGGGAAATAGGGTCTAGATGAAATTACAATTAAGTGGGGGCATAACTGGCTGAAAGACCGTACTCAACATGTAAGTATCAATGGATCTTTGTCAAACTGGGAGCGCATATCTAGAGAGGTCCTGCAGACCTCAGTCCTGGGTCTGAAACTATTGAGTAATTTCATTAATGATATGGATAATGGAGTGGAGAGTATGCTTTAAAAAAATTGCTGATGGCACCAGGCTTGGCAAGGTTGCATGCACTTTTCAGGACAGGATTAGAATTCAAAATGACTTCAACAAATGTAGAGAATTGGTCTGAAATCAACCAGATGACATTCAGTAAAGATGAGTGCAAAGTACTGCACTTAGGAAGGAAAAATCAAATGCACAACTACAAAATGGGAGTAACTGGCTAGGTGGTAGTACTGCTGAAAGGATATGAGGGTTATAATGGATACAGACTGAATATGTGTCATCAATGTGTGCGGTTGCAAAAAAGGCTAATAACATTCTGGGATGTATTAACAGGAGTGATATGTAAGCCATGGGAGATAATTGTCCTGTACTGCTTGGCACTGGTGAAGCCTCTACTGGAATACTGTGTCCAGTTTTGAGTGCCACACTTTAGTAAAGATGTGGATAAACTGGAGATAGTCCAGAGGAGAGCAATAAAAATGATAAAAGGTTTTGAAAACCTGACCTAAGAGGAAATGTTAGAAACTGGCCATGTTTAGTCTTGAGAAAAGAAAACTGATGGGGGACCTTGTAATAGTCTTCAGATATGTTAAGGGCTGTTATAAAGACAATGCTGATCAATTGTTCTCCATGTCCACTGAAAGTAGGACAAGAAGTAATGGGCTTAATCCGCAGCAAAGGAGATTTTGGTTAAATATTAGGAAAAACTTTCTAACTATAAGGTTATTTAAGGGAATAGGCTTCCAAGGGATGTTGTGGAATCCTCATCATTGGAGATTTTTAAAAGCATGTTTGACAAACACCTGTCAGGGATGATCTAAGTTTACTCGTCTTGCCACAGTGCAGGGAGTTGGACTTGATGACTTCTTAATGATCCTGTTGCCGCAGCATTTTGATGGAAGTTGATGATTTGGGCTCAAGTCTGATTTTGGCCTTGAATATGAAATGGCCCAGCTCAGCCTGAACTATAGTATTACCACTACAATACTAATATACAAAAAGCGTGGCTAATAAACATTTACATGTAATAGTAACATTACAGGATAAGTTACAGAGGCTTTTCCTGTAAAAATGTTGTCACACAAGTGCTGGCTACCGTTTTGTGGTATTTTCTCTTTTAAGAGGAAAAAATTTAAAGAAAATTCAAAATGCAGAGTAACAGACAATCTTACTGACTCTTAATTAGAAAAACACCTGCTGTAAACAGATTAGACAAATCTGTGTTTGAGAGTTCTATACCCGAGTCAGAGAGACCACTGTTTCCCCAAGTCTTTATTTGAAGTCATTGGCAGTTTGGTTTGAGAAAGGACTGCAGAATCACTCCCCAAATATTTCCCTCTTGATTGGAAAGCTTATATTTTCCACAAGTCTTTTAAAGAGTGTGTACTTTACGTGAGTTACAATGGCCAGACTTCACATATTTTAATTTTCTAAGGTCATTTCTGTGTGCTCATCCCTTTTTTTTTTTTTTCTTTGTCTTAAACTTCATTTCCCTTTCACAGCTGTGAATTCTCTGGTGGTTGCTGCAGATGGATTTGATAAATGCTGCTAATATCACCTTCTGATCTAACAATGCTCTGACTTTGGTCTGTAGGTCTTCATGAGTAATTGCCGTTGTTCTACTCCAATGACTGAATTAAGTTGCCCTGTTATAAAGGGTTCATACTTCTGTGATTTTAGCCATGGCAGCTCATAGCAGTGTCCCTGTGGACATTGACCTTTTTCACAGTACCTTTTTATTCTTAAGTCTAAGCCAGCAAAATTGACATGGTTTCTTTAACTAGCTAAGCTGTGTTAAAATTCTTTGATCATTTTAAATGTTCGAGTGAAATCATTTCTGAATTTAATATTCCACATAAATATTCTCTTAGCCCAAAATCCTGGTCCCAGTGCATAGCCTGAACCGCTGTAGGGGAGCTGTTTTTCAGTCATCACACCAGCTTCAGGACTGAAAGAGCTAATTGCAACCCCTCCACACTCACCTACTGCATCCCCATAAGAGGGAATAGCAAGTGGATTTGCATAGCAACGGATTCACCAGCCTTGCCCAACCCTGTGTCTCTGCTACCCAGTCGTACATGGGAGCACCTGAGTGGGGCTCTGCTGCATACAACTCCTGTGCACATTCCCCAAGTTCTGCAACCCACCGTGGGACTGATTCACACTGGTTTCACTTGAAAAGGCTATAAAGGAGGGGGCAGAGAAAACCCACCTCTCTCCAGGACTCTGAAACACAGTCACTTTTAACAGCCCTCTTGTAAACCCATGGAAACCGTAGTTTATAGTGGCAACACTCAGAGCTGCAGCAGTGCCACTATAATAAACTGTGGAAATTCAATCCTGCCATCATTCTATACATAGAATTCTGATTGACGTTACTGCAAGTTTTGTATGGAGATCAGTGGTGGGACTAGTAATTGTTTGGGTACGTTGAACATTTGTATGTGTCAGTGGTAGAAATGAAGCACCCATTGGATGTTCCATGATGCTTTAGAAGTGCACTTGTTATCAATAAGCTTATTGAATTATAACTGTTATAGAGGCAAATTTTGTCCCTCTCCTTCACCCCCCCTTTTTTTTTCACTGTTGAAATATGTCCAGCTGCTCTTAAGTTCAAAGAGGCTTCATTATACCCAGTAACCAGAAATAATTTGCTTTAAGCCATTTTTTTTTTTTTTTTACAAATAAGTTATTACAATGTGAATAAAGCTTTTATGGTGGTATTGATCATGATATTTAAGAAAAGATTAGTCACAAGTTCATCTTGATTAATATTGTCTCATTGTTTCCTTGTATTCCCCCCTCCATCTGTCTGTACCACTCTGTTGTCTGTTGTCTTGAGGCTATTGTACGCTACAGAGTTGGGTTGACTTAACTACATCGCTCAGGGCTGTGAAATATTTCATGCCCTATACGATGTAATTAAGCCATTCTAAATCCTGATGTAGACAATACTAGGTCAAAGAAAAAATTCTTCTGACAACTTAGCTACCACCTCTAGGAGAGATGGATTTACCATACTGACAATAGAACCTATTCTGCTGCCGTAGTAAGTAACTACACTACAGTGGCACAGCTACACCACTGCAGCTGTGCCCCTAGTGTAGACAAGACTTTGAGTGTAAACTCGTTAAGGGGTAGGGAACATCTTGTTCTGTATTTGCACAACGCCTGGAATCCTGGTCCGTAACTGGGGCTCCTAAGCACTGCAGTAATACAAATAATAATAATAAAATGAAAATCATATGGTTGGTTACATTAGTCATCGTTGAGGCTAATGTGGTTTGCATCCAGATATTTCATGATAAATGTTATATAATTAGCACTTGAGCCAACTGGATTGTGAACTTATCAGATTTCACTAACTAAGCAAGGTCAGGCTGTGGCCATTTGTAGACTATGTCTACACTGTGAATTACGGGTGTAATTCCAGGTCACGTAGATGTACTCATGCTGTCCTCTGAGCTAGCATATTAAAAACAGTAATGTAATCATGGAAGCACAGGCAGTGGCAGCATCAATTTGGGCTAGCTGCACCAAGTACAAACCCACCTGAACTCCATGGGTGCACACTCATAAAGGCTACCCCATATCACCACTGCCCATGCTATCACAGCTACACTAGTACTTTTAGTGTGCTAGCTCAGATGAGAGCTAGCATAAGTATGCCCACATGAGCTGGGAATCACACCCCTAACTCGTAGTGTAGATACAGCCTTTGATTGAAAACCTGAAGGGAAAAGCCAATAGGTAGAGGTCTTTCCTCTAAATCACATTCTAATCATTGTCCCAGTGTGAGATGATTGAGGACTTTATCTTGGTTGTACCATTTTTTGAGTAAGACTTAAACCCAAGTACCTGAACCCCATGGTCAGTAAAAATCCCCCGGCAATGTTTGCAAAACTAGGGATCTTCTCTTTAGTGTCCTGGCCAAATTCTAACTTTGATAATAATATCCATCTTTGAAAAAATCTCAATTAGTGTAATATAGTGTTTCTGATGTTGTTATACATCTGCTATGTTCTACTTTATGAGTGGCTGTATTTCATTATTAAATAAAGTGGTCCACCATGTTAGCAACAGCAGTAAATATTTGTATTATGATAACACCTAAAGACCCCAATCAGGATTGCACATTGTGCTGGGCGTGGTACAAATACAAAAAGGAGACCATCCCTATTCTGTAGGATTTCCAGTCTAAAGACACAAATAGACAAAGGGTAAGAAATGTGGCTACAACAAGGAAGCAAATGAGTACTGTGAAAAACTGGCGCAGATTTATTAGTTACATCATGTTTATGTAACAAGTAATTGAAGCACCTATGTGCTTGCAGAAAGGCACATCAAAAATACTGATTAATTATAAAGGCCCAAATTCTGCAGTCCTTAAATTTTGACTCACTTCCTCACCATATATGTCAGTGGGAGTTTGCCTGAGTAAGGATTATGTAAAAACTGATTTAGGACCTCAGAATTTTGACTCAAGAAGAAAGCGAAGTGGAAGTACAGCAACTCCAAACTGCAAACTCACATAAATAAATCTATCAGTTAAAAAAAACATGATTGCTACAATCTGAGCTGTATCTCACAGTTATACATCAGTGTATCTACTGTGTGCACACATATGCATACTGTATATATTCACTGAGGTCCATTTGTATATGTGTGAGTGGACATGAGGCTAGGGAAATACAGGCAAATTATTCATCAGGAATGGTTTATACCATCCAACTTATAGAAACCTTGTGATTAAATAGTCATACTAGACTTTGTAGACCAAATATTCTGTTATGTAACTCCTTTCTTATCAGTGGGGTTATACCAGTAGAGAATTTGCCCTGTATCTTTCAACCATGTGTATAAAGTATATAAGGTCAAGTCTGTGTGGAATAATGTACCCTACCTATGAAACTGTTTGCCTGTGTCATGCCGTCCCGGTATTAGCTTCCAACTATAATACTTGAAACCTCGTTGTAATTGCTCAAATTACCCCAGCACGCTATATAATACCTAAAAGGCTTGGTTCTCAAGGATAATGTTACAATGAGTAAATTAAATGGGGCAATATATTGATTTTCAGGCTTTCAACTGAATTTCTTTGTCATCTTCAAAACATGTAGGATGAACTACAGCTATATTTAAACAAAGGTTACTATTACTGCAATGAAATTATTCACAACACCATTTAATGCACAGTATGAAAACAACTATGATCATCCTCAGAATCATTGTGCATAGCAATATAACTGGTTCATCCTTTTAAAATACAGAGATAAATAATTAAAAATAGGGGCCCAGTTCCCAATGACATTAAAGGCAGTCAGAGGGTTGTGCCCCTAATTATTATTATTAATAATAATTATTTGTATTACAATAAAACCTAGAAGCCCCAGCCAAGGGCCAGGACCCCATTGTTCTAGGCGTAGTAACAACACAGAACAAAAAGATGCCCTGCTCCAAATCCATCCCTTTCTCTTACTGAGTTGGATTTAAGCTATTAGAGTGGTTTGCTGTGTTTAAAGTTTTGTCTGGGGTCTGTTGAGCTCTACAGTCTTTCATTAACTGTCAGCTTACTCTTTGGGGCAAAGAACTTGGAAAGGGACAAAGCTTTTATAAAATTCAAGGAAAACACCACTTACAACAATTTTACTTCTAAGAAATCAGTTATAATTTGCTAAAAATAAAAACACTACAAAATCTGAAGTATACACTACCACACATCTGTGTCTGCAGTGGGTCCCTGACAAAGAAGAGAGAAGCCCAAGTAGAGTTCCCACAAGAAATTCATGAATATATTGAACATGCTATCATCCTCTTCCACAGACCAGGAGTCTGCTACTGGGGGACACTGCTTGAGCATAAAGGTGTGGATATTGAGACAGAGTAGAAGAAATGTGGGCTTTCTTTAATAAGCACTTAGAGAAAAATAAGTAATTCCATTAAATGAATAAATTAGTTTAACATAATTCAAATGCAGAAAGGTATTACTGCATCCAGAAATAATTCATTGAAATAAAAATGTGCCTTTTAAACTGTTTTCTTTTGCAGTTGTCTTCCCCAGCTGTTCTAAGCAATCTCCAAACATTTTTTAATAATATGTTAGCATCCAAGTGGTTCGTTTGCATCCTACCACATTGTCATTAGTTTTTGCTTTTATTGTTAACTTTAAAGGCATACCACTGCTTGTTAAAACGCGAGAGATGGATATAGCCTCTAGTGTACAATACATTCTTGTTCCTGCTATCAGTCATCTGAATCACAGCAATGTCAGCAGCTCATCGGCAGTACATAGCACATAACTAAACAAGCAACCACCAACAGTACATAAAAACACCAGAGATCTCTTCAGATGTTACTGAGAAGTAGCTCTTACCTATGTGTCTAACCACGTAATCCTCTAGACTTTGGCCTCCAGTCAGTTCCCAAATATCATAACAAAAATAATCTGGATATACAAAGTTTAGAATGTTTGAGTGAATGTGAGAGGACAGTGCAGTTATTTAACATCCTCAGCATTGTTCATTTACTCAGTCTTTTAATTCTTCAGACTTCAATAGTAACCATCTTTCCTCCCAACTGTTTTGTTTCGTTATATTATGTTTTTATTGGAGAAAAGTAGAAAATTAAATTCTGTAAAACGTACATTTTTAGAAGGGATTTTCTGATTACCATTTGGGAGAGGTGTTGGTTGGTTGGTTGGGTTCTTTAAATTGGATGCAAATTTAGTGACTAGTGTCACTGATTATCTGGCTATTTTGGAGCAAGAAAAAGCTGTTAACAGTGTGTATAGGTGTGGGTGTGTATATACTGTACAGATAGATTTGATAGATATAACACACCTGTACATACTTAAATATAGGCTTTGATCCTGCAATATGCATGTTGAGTAATTTTACCCGCATAGTTAGGCCCATGAAGTCAATGGGACTACTCATATGAGAAAAGTTACTTAACATGCATAAAGTTTACAGATTTAGGCCCCATATTTATGCATGTACTGTAAATTCACACACACACATTTGTAAACATTCTTCCAAAATTTTGTATAAAAATGGATAACTGTGTGTCGAGAGATTTGTCCAAGTATTAAAACTTGTACAAAATATCTCAAAATGGCATTTGTTGTGCCATGTTTCTCAACACACCATTGTACAAACTGGTGAATACAAACACGAAAACATGGAGTTACTAATGCTTTCATGTCCACATGCGTACATGTAGACAGATACATAAACAGATTCTAAGCAACACTGAAGGAAAAATAGGTGGACCACAGGGAGGTAGCTAATCAGTAATGCAGGTGGTTCAGGTAGCTGCTTTTCACACAGATAATTAATGTGAACAAGTAGCTGCTAATTGCACATTTCAGGAATGATTTATGAGGTGGCAGAGAGGAAAGAGGGACACAATCTAATTTCTTTCGGAACCTCTGCCATTCATACAATGGTATCAGCACAGCTGTGAGATGGGACATGATTAATTATTAGTGAACAGTGGGTAAACACACAGCCATCATAAAGGGTGCTATTTTGATGACAAGCTTGTCAAAATAGAAAGTGGCACTTACTCAGAGCGATGGTCAGTAACAGTGCAGATTATGAGCTTTTTTTACTCACTAATTCACTTGCATGTCAGATTTAACACCAGCTCGGGTTCTGAAATAAGGTTGTTTATATCCATCAGGATGGTTATTGGTTTAACACACACTATTATCATTGACTTTTATTCACAGGTTTGTGTTTATGAATAAAATAAAGAAAAAGAAAGATATTATTTTCTTTGCAGTGATCTAAAGGAAAATAAATTTGGCAAGGACTTATATAAACAGTACATTAAACCTAGGCTTATAAATGTGTCTGTTAAATATTATGTAGTGCCTCTGGCACACAAACCTCTTTCTGCCATCTAACCTATACCGCGCAAAAATAGCTATGCAAAAATATTGCTTGCCTTTGTTTAGGAGGAATGATTTGCACATCCTTGTGTTTGCTGTACCTTCTTATCTGGGTTAAAGATATCTTATATTGTACTTTTACTGACATATTTTGTGGCTTGATTAGTACATCAATTTGCTATGCATTTTTAAAGTGTTAATCAGTTTTATCTCTGAAAAGATTGCTAATGAAATTTGAAAATCTAAGCTAATCTTGAAATAGTAAATGTGCATGAGGTAGCTCTGTTTAAAGAGCAAAAGTTAGCTGTTTCACTGAAAGTTACCTGTTTCACCACATGAAGAAGGATTTTTTTTTTTTTTTTGAAAGAGTGCCTTTTCATCAGAATATTGAAGTGTTTTACATTGACCTGGTACTGCCGTTTCTTCTGTAAGGATGTATGCTCCAAATAAGATATATTACTAAAGTATATGGTCATTAAATCATTCAGTAATACCAAAAAAAAAAAAATTAAATGATTGCAGTTTGATAAAGAAAACAAGTTGTTTAATTCTATTTTATTTTTTATAGCTTTTAGAATTTGACAAAGAGCTGTCTGTCTTTAAAGACAAATTGTATGAACTGGACATCTCATTTCCACCCAGGTAAGATATATATACAGTCCACTTATTTAATTGATGGCTAAAATGTAATTGTTATTAGTGCAAGAGAATGTGTGTATGTGATTCATGAATATATATGTGTATATATACATATATATTTTGTTTCTGCCATAAAGTTTTACAACTCTTCCTGTATCCCCTCAGTTACCAGTATGAATAGTGACACCTTACCGGTTGCATGCTGCTAGTGCTCTACTGTCTGGAAATATCCCATCATCTGGATTCAACTAGTCCCATATTTGTATAGTTGATTTCAGAATAGTGTAATAAACTAGAGTGCCTTCTCGCATAGACTTGTTTGTAGAACTTCAGTTTGTAGCTATTTTTGTGCACTAAGCCCAAGTAAATTGTTCAGAAATTTTACCATAACAAAAACTAAATAAATCTTGGCTTCAAACCTTCGAAAAGTACCCCTACATGAGGGGGAATTGACACTAACTAAAAACTGACTTGAACAAAATGTGGAAGTGATTAGTCTGATTTCATTGCTCAGTTAAAAGATAAATATCGGGAAGGATGAAAAGAAATTGAAATAATTTTATAATCTCCAGTATTGTTAGTAAGACTGGTAATAAACGTGGGGTTTTTAAATAAATGTGATTTTTTTTTAAACCTGATCATGTCCCCATAATTTTAACAGTGATTAAGCATCAACCATAAACAAACAAAACCAAGAATCTTTAAAATGACAATACTATTCTGGAGAAATCCAAGAAAACTTTGAGCCATTTCTAAACATCTGTGACTCTATTTCAGGAAAGGAGAGCTCAACTCTCGCATGTCTAGTACAGTTGCTTTGAAGAAAGGGAAAATAATATCACAAAGAAAGCTAGAGTTGAGGAGCAAGAAGTCATAGAGAAGATACTATAATTTGTGTGAGGCAGAGTCCTGTAAAATCAAATACAGTGTTGTTCTATGTGTAACTAGGTTTTTTTTTTTCCATTGGAGTAGACACAAAAGTGTGATGTTTTGGCACAATCTGAGAAAAAATTTGGAAAGCTTGCCTTTTTGTTATCATAGTCTCATTACTTCTCACCAGCCAGCTGTGATATTGAGTATATTGATCCCTAGGGACAACGGAAGTATGCATGAAGAGGTTACCACTGCTCTAAATTGTTCTTATTGATTGAGTATGATAACAGAGGACCAGTAGTGTGTAAATCTCCAAATGTATTTCATTAGCTATGTACCTGGTCAGGGAACGGGAGGGCAGATGGATTTGTTACCAGGATATAGACCACCATGGAATATCACCAATATTAGCACTGTCTTGTAAGAAGTTGTAGTTGCCTTATTTATTAATGGCAAATTAGGCTCAGTATATGTGATAACATGTTCCAGCATACACTGCATTAATTTTCAGGTTTGGCCTCAGTATTTCTGAATATATGAATCATTAATACATATAATTACATATATAGCTTAAAGTCCAGCCACTCCCACCAGTATCAGTGACATAACTGCAGCTCTATGCTACTCCTAGAAAAAGAGCCTCGAGCCGCTAAGAGCAGGTAGTATGGCACTTTATTATAGGCACAGCTGGTAGAACTACCTGTTAAGGTTATTTCACACTTAAGACCCTCTTTTCACTTACACGTAACAACTTTGCCAAATTCTATCTGTTCTGGCAGATATTTTCCACACTACATATTACCATCACACTAAATTGTTGGGAAAATTTCAGCCAAAATTGGTCAGCCATTTCTCAGAACAAAGCTAGGGAAAACTGTTGATTTGCCCATATTAAAAAAATTGAGACCTTTTCTAGCACCCCTCTGCTTTGAATCAGGGCCTTGAAATTTGGCAGGGAATAGCCTTTTGTCAGGGATGTGCATTTTAGTATCCCCAGGAAAAGCAGCCTACATTTGGCCAAGTTGTACAGCTTTGAAAAATCTTGGGTTCACACACTCTCAGTAGAGACTTCTTCAATTTTAGCAGCTAAATTTCCTAAAGGTTCCATTTGCACTGGACATGAGCCAGCCCCAGCCTGAGCAGAACTTTCCCTGCAATGGCAGCTCTGGGCAGCTACTGGCAATTCTTGGTCTGGGGACCTGAACTGAGAACAAGGGTACTGTCTCCTATACCCCCACCACTGGGCCCAGGCTCCATGGAAGAGGAAGCGGTCTGATTCACATGCAAAGGTGATACAAGCTGGACCTACAGGGCAGGAGTAAAGTGGGGCAAGAAGTTTACAGGGAGACTGGAACTAGAAGATAGCGGGGGGCGGGGGGGGCAAATGGGAGTTGAAAGAGGAGACTGGGACTGATAAGCTAGAGCAGAGTCTAGGACTGGGAGCTGAGTATGTGGGGGAACTGGGGCTGGTTGGGAAAGGAGACTCAGTCCGAGGACTGGGACTGGGTAGGTAAAGACATTGGGACTGGGAGTTGGGGAGGGAAATTTTAAGTATTTTAAGGGGAGACTAAGATTAAATGAGGCTCCTGGGAGAGAATGGGTACTGGCTGGGCAAGGAGACCAGGACAGAGAACCATTGGGGTTTCGAGAAGGACATGGTCGGGGAGGGGAAATAGATCTGATAGTTCTGATAAGGAACTGTGATGCAGGAAAAGAACTGGCGTTAGCCCGGTGGATAGACTGAGACAATGATTCAAGGGTCCTGGGGATGGATGCGAATCTCAAAATTGGATGTGGATCCTGGAGAGGAAGACTAGGACTAGAAGCCAGTGGGAATTAAGAACGGGAGTGGGGGGAGGGAGAAAGATCAGGTGAGGAAGCAGAAGAAGGGAAATTGAAATTGGCTGGGCAAGGAGACTGGGACTTGGGAGGAGATGAGATGGGGATTCTGGAGAGATGAGACTAAGACTTAGTGGGCAAGGAGACTGAAACTGGGGTGAGAAGCCTGAGGAGTGGAGACTTGGGACTGGAACAAAGAGCCAGGCTTGGGGAGGGACAGGGCAGAAGGAGTCAGGCTTAGTGCAGATGGGCATAAGAGTCTATTTCCACTTGATCATACTCCCCTCCATAGCCTGGAATGGAGGCCAAGATTCCTGAGTCTCACCATTCCTCTGTTGTCAGCAAATATCTATGAAACATCCTAGCAAAGTATCCCATGCCCCTGTAGTGCTAATCCATGTAGAGGATGGCAACGTACTACTGCTATCAGTTATTCTATTAGTTAAAATGACAGAGGTCAGTGTAGTGAATCCAAAGGGTCCAACCTAGCTGATGACACAAGCAGGTGTCAATATGATGCCACATAATCAAATTTTTTTTCAGTTTCTTTTTAAAAAAAAAAAACCTAAGAAACTATACAGAAAAAAACTGTTAACAGGACATTCTTAAGATTGCAAAGTCAAGCATGCAGAAGTTAGGAAATGTCTGTGCAACCTTAATTAAGCCCCTTTGGGTATATACATTATTATGCAGTCATTAATTACATTATCACATCCTAGTTTTTCCACAGGATACAGGCCTGATTTAGTGCATAGGATGGACCAGGCCTGAGGATGAATTAGTATTGTATAGCGAAGGAGATTGTTGTCTGTAGGACCAATGCGTCATGTGTTGTAGCAGTTGGAAAGCGTGTACTGAATGAGCAGAGGATTGCAGAAAAAGAGTGGATGGTCTTGTGGTTGAGATAGTTGAATGATGCTCTGGGCAACTGGATTCTGTCCCTGCCTCAGCCATGGTATTCCTCTGTGATACTGTCATTTAAACCAGACTTTTCACAGATGGTCTCTTAATTGTGTCAAGAGATCCATCACTGGAGATGTTGTTGCTGAGATAGGTAAAACTGTCAACTTGCTTGGATTCCATTAATGGATACACTAGGGGATATTGCATGAAGCAGTGAAGATAATTGATGCAGCACCACAGTTTTCTCCAGGCTGATTGTGAGGTCAAACAATTTTGGTGCTTCGGCGAAGTGACCTACGATGCATTGGAGATCTCCCTCTCTGTGTTCTAGGAGGGCACAATCATCCACAAAGATGATTGAAGACTGAGCTGTCATGTCTGTATCTGATGTATGTGTCTATTGAGCCCATTTGTAACATGGCTGAGAACTTGAGTGAAGAAGTTGTCTCTCTGAATTCCTCCCATGAGACAGGGCTATTACCAAAGTTGGTTTCTAGTGCACTTAGTACAGGGGTGGGCAAACTACGGCCCACGGGTCACATCTGGCCTGCGAGACCGACCTGTCCAGCCTTGAGCTCCTGGCCCGGGAGGCTCGCCCCCGGCCCCTCTCCTGCTGTCCCCACTCCCCTGCAGCCTCAGCTAGCTCCCTCCACCGCCAGCGCAGTGATCTGGGCAGTGGGGCTATGAGCTCCTGGAGCAGCGCAGCTGCAGAGCCTGGCCTGACCGGTGCTCTGTGCTGCATGGTGACAGCAGCAGCGTGGCCTGGCTGCAGCCAGGCGGTGTGGCTGTAGCGCTGCCAGCCACCGGTGTTCCAGGCAGCACGGTAAGGGGGCATGGAGCAGTAGCAGGGTTGGATAGATTGCAAGGGAGTTCAGGGTGGTGGTCAGTGGGCGGGGGTGTGGATAGGGGTTGGGAGGGGAACAGGGAATTGAATGGGGGCAGGAGCCGGGGGGGGGCAGTCAGGAATGAGAGGAGGGTTTGGATGGGGTGGCGAGGGTCCGGGAGTGATCA
>NC_133783.1:37503912-37566930 GCF_003597395.2 Chelonoidis abingdonii | reverse complement strand
AGCATGTTGGAGGGGCCTCAGAAAGAAAAAATCCAATCTCTTTATCGTTGAAGTGCAACTTACAAATGTAGAACTGCATTCAAAAACAAAACAATGTAAAACTTCAGAGCCTTCAAGTCCACTCAGTCCTACTTCTTATTCAGCCAATCACTAGGACAAACAAGTTTGTTTACATTTAGGGGACGTAATGCTGCCCACTTCTTATTTACAGTGTCACCTGAAAGTGAAAACAGACGTTCGCATGGCACTTCTGTAGCTGGTGTTGCAAGGTATTTATAAGCCCGATGTGCTAAACATTCATATGCCCCTTCACGTTTTGGCCCCCATTCCAGAGGACATGCTTCCATGTTGATGACGCATGTTAAAAAAATAGTGCATTAATTAAATGTGTAACTGAACTCCTTGGGGGAGAATTGTATGTCTACTGCTCTGTGTTTTACCTGCTTTCTGAATGCAGTTATTTTTTGTATATAATTCTACATTTGTAAGTTCAACTTTCATGATAAAGCGATTGCACTACAGTACTTGTATCAAGTGAATTGAAAAATACTATTCTTTATTTTTACAGTGCAAATATTTATAATAAAAAATAAATATAAAGTGAGCACCATATACTTTGTATTCTGTGTTGTAATTGAAATCAATATATTTGAAAATGTGGAAAACATCCAAACATATTTATATAAATAGTATTCTATTATTGTTTAACAGCGCAATTAATTGTGATTAATTTTTTTAATCGCAGTTAATTTCTTTACTCACTTGACAGCCCTAATAATAAACAATAATCAGGAAGCAATCAGCTAATATTTTATTTCATGCATGACTGAGATACTAATTATGGGTTCCCAGCAAACAAAACTTCCTAAATGCATTTTTCTCTTTGTAGCCAGAATGCTAATAATATAATTAAAAGTGAAAAGACCAAAATTGTACAGGCTAAACTAGAGATGAAATCACACGTGTTCCCTGCCCCAACCAACACAGAGCTTTTCATTATGACGAGTGTTTCTTTCATCTGTCTTTTTATTTTTTATTCTGGATTATATGACAAAACAATCCCAAATAAATTTTGAACAATAAATAAGAGCTCAATCCTGCAGTCTTTGCGCAGTCATTGAAATCAGTGGAAGTTTTGCCTGAGTGAAGACTGAATAAGGACTGCAAATTTTGAATCCAATATAGCAGAGCTACCAGAGGCCATATTGTACTAGCTTTACTCATGGAAGTAAATATGGGACTATATTTATTACAGACATAGGGGTTTTGATCAGCAAAAAGCCAGTTTTTAATTAATCAAAACTTCTTTTCAAGTAGGACCTTTACACTCAATCAGCATCAAACAAAAAGGCCCAACTAGATGGCATACTTTACTTTTCTTGAAATTTTTTCCCTCTTTGTTTCTCTTCTTCTAAAAGAGTAGTCCTTTTATTTGATTAGCCCACTTTTAAATCTTCATGGCAAATGTCGTGATTTGATAAACAATGACAGTTGAGTCATATCTGCCAGTAGGACTGAATTTTAATGTTTTTAGTTAACCCGCAGAAAGTGGAACCATCCCTGTAAATTCAGAATGTACTACTTTAAGCTTCTTGCTATGCATAGCTGGAAAGTGTAGGGTACATCAGTTTGTGCTGCAAATGCAAGAAACAAAGGCTTTCTTCACTGGGGAGATGGAGAGAAAAAGATCTAAAGACACTTTTGTTTCAGGCTTATGTGCTTGATGAATGAGTATTTGAATTTAAAAAGAACTTGTAAGAGATTGTAAAGATAGGTTTTTTTGAAATTCTTATTTAATGCTAATTAGTACATATAGATAAACTTTTACAATAACAAATGCTTAAATATAGAAGCTTTGGTTTTATCAATTGGAGTAAAACGTTAGAGCAAAATTCCAGTGATACATTTTTAGCACTCTCTGTATTTCATCTTTTTTGATCCCATGGCACTTTGCCCACATTGTGTGTGCGCGCGCGCGCGCTCCGGCTTTAATTGCCTGAAACATTGTTATACTTCGGCATTCAAACATAATACTAACTAAATGATATCGTACCTAATCTTTTCGTACAGTTTTTACAAATAAAACTTTTGAAGATTAGCATTTTAATTCTACCTGTTCCACCAGATGTCAAACCAAAAGATCATAAATTTATCTTACTGATGCAACCTTACTCTACCCTCTCATTTTTGTAAGGGATATAAACTTATTCTATTGAGAGTGCTGTGTTATATTTTTAATTATGGTTCATGGTTTAGGTTTGCAAATAACCTCAAATGTGCATATCCTACTGAAGTCAATGAAAGCTTTAGCCTAAGATTCATAGTAGAATATGGCCCTTGTATGTTAGTGAATAAATTTAATATTGCATTTAGCATCTCTCAAAAAATTAAAAGAATAATTAGGACCACTTGTATTTCCTCCCTTTGATTTGCACATACATTTATTCAAATTAAGTGCACAGCTGTATGTCTAAACCAGTATAACACTACAGTGGTACACACAGCAGCATGAATCTTGACACGGGGAAACATGCTATGCAATTAATGCATGTGCTTTATTTGTTTCTCATCCAACACTGAATCCAATTCAAGGTCTTATTCCTAATCTACAAATTATTCCTAATCTGGGACCTGACCATCACTACTGATCCCCCTTTTAGCATACGGTTTCTGGAATTCCTTAGTCCACAGTATCACTAAAGGTAATGGAGCCCAGGACAAAGCACACAGGTGTTAGAATATAGTTTTTTGTATAGGATCCTCCAGCTATAGAATTCCCTGCCACTGAAGATTATGGTGCCCTCCTGATTTTTGAAGTGCAGTGTAAGACACAGCTCCCCGTCAGTAAGACAGCTTCAGTTTGTCCAGCAAGATCTTCCTTCCAGCAAGATTCAGTCTCCCATTGCACCCAAGTTAATACAGCCCTAATCAAGATGGGAGGACCTGAGAAAATTGTCTTCTATTGCTCATCAAGTGACCCATTTCATCTCTCTCATGGTGCCTAGATATTCTGGCAATGGACACATGCATGTGAGACAGAGAAAAAAATATCTCTTCTAAGAAGCAAGCCCTGAGTTACAGTTACCGTGTTGCCAGTACCTCCACTGTGAATCTTAAGCAATGGAAATGTGTAGTGGTCCCTATAAACATTAATCTCAACAATGCCTGCACACCCTCTTGTACTACAGCAATCTCACTTCAAGGATATTTCTCTAGTGAAGTTTCATTAACAAATCTTTCTTATAAGGAGGGTGACCAGAATTGTTTTTCGTTAATAATAGCATTTGTTACAGTTCTCAGTAGACCAATAATATTTTCCTATTTAATTGTGAATTGGAGTCTATACCTGCAAAAATTATGTGGCTTATGTTATTTTGCTAGAATAGCATTTAATAGTTTTGATGTTTTCAAGAGTGGAGTTCATGCACTTATAGTTATACATCACATCTAGTTCTTTGAGATTCCCCAGCTTGCTTAGAAAGTTTAAACAAGTCCTGCCTCTGGTTGTAATAATCTTAGTGTATGCATCTTTAGTGAGAATATTTTCTATGTATATTTTTGTGCTTTATAAAATATGAGATAATGACATCAGCTTGTTGTATTCTAAATTTCTCTCTGGTGCTTCTTTTTTAATTTCAAAGGGAGTAAAGAGAGCATGATTGTCTGGACATATATTTTTAGGCCTTCTGAGGGTTGTATTTATTTAAGGAAATGGTTACTAAAAAAGCCCACAAATCCATGCTGCGCATTTTGGATGAATCTGCATATAAGCAGCTCTTGGGTTGAAACTTTCATATTCCCTTTGTAAAGTTATAGCATCTTATATTAATGCATTTTCAAGTAATCACTGTATAGATATGGTTTGATTTTTTTGTCATTGCTTCTCAGAAGTCTTGACTCCCAATTTGAGAGGGGGCGGGGATCACATTGTTTGAGTCCTGGCAGCTAAGAATATACTTAAGGCAACTGAAGAAAGTTACGTTCTCATGTCTTGTGTTTAATTTTAAAGAATGCAGTACTGCTGTAAATTCATATCACTTATGCTCCAGAAGTCATCAGTCAGGTCAGGCGTGACAAGTATGAACACTGCACACCCTTGTGATGAATTTGGCTTTCCCATGTTAGTGGTGGTCCTGGAGCCAGAGAGGCATGACACTGCAGTGATGAAGTGCTAGCAGTCTGACAAGAAGAGTCAAGATGACTTGTTTAGGTACAGGAGACAGTAAACGTGTTGGGACACAAAATGAGAAGATGATGATGTGTTTTGGTTCTCAGAGGGAGGGAAAAAGAGGAGAAGGAAGAGTCGTATTTTCTTAGTAATTCATAAAATCTTCCAACATATTCATGAATGTCAGTGAAAGACTTATTTTGCAACATCTTGCCACCATATAGAAATAGTAGACAAGTGTTCCTTTTTCTGCTTTCTAGGATTTAGAAAAATAATAAGGTAACGATGAATAAATGCAAATAAAAACAAAAATGCATACTTTTGTGTGCTTTCTGATAAAATACACCAGTTTGAATGTGAAAAGCTTCTGAATAGTCTGAACAGACAAGGAAGGGTTAATTTATACTTCAAAGCAGTTGAGCAGTTTTTGACTTATAAATTGTGGAATTTACAAAAATGTCCAGATTTCCTCTGTTTTGAGATTTGTATGGATAATATACCAATATGAATTGTGGCATCTTGATTCTGGCACCCTGTACAGACCCCTAATAATGTAGTGCTGTATCCAGAAGTTCCTGCCCTCTCAACAGTACTAATATGGGTTGCAATGTTTATACTCTTTTTACCCCCACTCCCATATTTGTAGCAGTTGATTTCATTATACTCTGCAAGAATCATGAACAGTTCACTCTTTTGTAGTCTGCTAGCTTTTCTTTTCAGTTGATTGTGAACTACATTTAATGAAGTGTGAGCTTTTAACGCTTGTGAGAAAGAAAAATACTTTATCATGAGTCATTATTCATAGGTCATGGAAGGAAAAGCAGTTTGTATTTAATATTAGCTTTTGAAAAGCTACTTGCATTTAAAACTTTTGTCATCATCTTTCTATTCATTGTGTTAATGGTTGTTAAGAGTAAAAGTTGGATTCTCTAATAAGTACCAGATATAAGGGGTTTCTAATCCTGATAACTTGAAAACATTCCTTATTCTGATAAGAGTACATCTTATGATAATTTAAAAGACATTTTGCAACTGATTGTTTCCTGTTTGATCTCTGAATAACCCTGCAGTTAAATCCGTAGAGAAATAGAAATACTGGGTGGCTCCTTCCCTGCAGTACTATATTTGCCAAGTGTAGACACCGCTGGAAGAGAGAAGGGCATTGATATGCAGCTGTCTTTTCACCGTTTGGTGTTTAGTGGGAAACTGAGAATAGGCTGATGCCCATACGTATATATATATATATACACACACACACACACACACACCTTAACATATATCTTATATACTTAACAAGTCTATGAGGAAAGTGAGGGAGTAACTTTGTTTAAAGCCTCTGTGGGAAATTGGTTAAGCTAACAATCCATTGGGATAAATAACTATGCATAAAAACATGCCCACACTAAGTTAAAGTAATCATAGTGGTCTGGTTTAAACCAGAAAAAACCCAGGAAATTCAGATATATTTATATTTATATTACATTTTTCAAGGGTTCATACTGAGCTATACAAATTTGCTGTGGGCTAAAACTTGGCTTAAGATGTCTCAACTGAGAATTTAAATGTTTATTTTTCTTTAAAATGGTTTTTGGCTTATAACAGGATTGCAGAAAAATATGTTAATCTGTTTCATACACATTTTAGTACCTCTACAGCAGATATGAATGACTGTGTTGTTTTTTTCATTAAACATTGCAGACATTTAGTCCACAATTTGAATGATGGATTTTTGTTTGTTTCATTTTAAAACAGTAACTCACTTTTCTTTAATATTTAAAAGCAGGCACTCTAAACTGAAATTGTTGGCTCTCACATAAACATATTAATGCTTTTTAAATTATACATTTATTGTGATGGATGTACAGCATAATTGTATTCGTTTATAACACAGTAATTATACATGGAGTCAAATGTAATTTGTAGCTGTCTTGTCAACAGTTATTAAGGCAACACGATTTCATGATAATTAATATGCAGTTGGATGACCAAATTCTGAAAGTTCTTGCAATGCACTGGGCTAGTGGCCATTAGCTTCCACTTCCTCCAGTCAGCTCTGCATATGGGAAAGCTTCCGGAATAACTTTTAAACATTTCACTGAAAATAGCATGTCCAGCGTCTTACTTGTGAACTGAAAAAAGTAACTATTGCTCTTCTCCATTGTAAAGCATGATTTCATTTGAGACCACATGCCTGTTTGCTATTATATGAAGACCTAATATTAGCCCTTGTGATCATCCAGTTAAAGGAGAAGGTGTACATGGTCATTAGACAGTCATGCAGGAAAATAAACTCAGATCAAGGCTGTGATGCATTTAATGATATGCTTAACTTTAAGCATGTGAATAATCTCATCCTTGTTCAGCAGTACACTTACTATGTACTTATCTTGATATGCTTAAAGTTAAGCATGTGCTTAAGTGTGAAACCACAGATTTCGTGACATTCATTAGGCTCTTTACAACCTCACTTCCCTAACTAGAATGAGTAGAGATTTCCTAAATTTGTATTTTTCAAGAATCCTTCACTCATCCCTATAGTCTCAAGTTTTGATCCATTTGCTTTAAGTAGTGAATATTCATGTTTTTATCTCAATACACTTTGTAATCTAATGTAGTCCATAGCAACACTAACCACCAGAGACTAAATACAATTCAGAATTTTAAACTCTGCAAGCTCTGTCAGTTACTGCCTGAACAGCCTGGCCATAAGCAAACAAGCAGCTCAATGTGAGGCTGGAAAAGGGTCTTTGGTAGTCCGTAATCATTGGAAAAAGGTGGTAGGTGTGAAAAAGAAATAAGGACTTTATGGTTAGCCAAGATACAGGTGGGCAATTGTTAACTTTATCACCTCTCTCCATTAATTATTATAATTATTCTTGTAGATGTAGTATGGCAGAGATAGGAGCTGACTTTACCAGGGGTTCACACCCACCTACAAGGTTTGCTTTCAGATAAGTCTGCCTGCACAGTAATCTCATGTATTAATCATTCTCTTAAAGTGACCTATTCTTGTTTGTCATTGCATTAGGCTGTCATGTAATTTACTAGTTGGACATATGTTTGTAGCTCAGATATCCTCTATGCGATTTTTTTTTCTCAGGCAGACTCTCTGCACTGACAATATCTTGGCTTTGACACCTCTAACCAAGAATGACAAGTTGAATCCCATTTATTTCTAGAAGAATGTTTTGCCTTTGGAATTCTCTTTAGCTCTAGTCAGATGTTCTTCCAGAAACCTGTTTTGTCTCACGTATTTTCTACCCTTATATATTGTCTCATTAACTTTTTCCCTAATATGTTTGGCCTTATTCTCATGGCTTTCACACAATGACATATTAGGTTTTCTTTTTTAACTCAGACTGCAGCAGGGTGAACCAGCTCTGTGCCATATGAGGCAAGGTCATTTTTAAATACATTCAGTTGTTCTTTCCCTCCTCCAGAGGCAGGCAAGCAAATTCCAACTTTGCCTTTTGCACTGAAACCTTGTCAGTACCATTGTACTTCCCAAATGCTGCCCTGCTGCATAAAGGTAGAAGGTTTATTACTTGATAGGCTGCTTTTGGTTCCCAGACTCCTCACCAAATTTTTCCACAGGGCCCCAGTTCATAAAAATCAACCTACTGCCAAGGAACCAGTAACTTACTCTTGTAGCATCCAACGGAATCAATTAATATGGTGACTCACCCATGTCTTGGTTCTGAGCATATCACCTCATTGGTGAACTTCAATCCTATTCGCCCATGAAATGAGGATTTAATGAATGTTAGAGCAAGGTCAAAAATGATATTGGAGTTTATCAGGTATCTTTGCAGCTCATTGGTTTTATCCAAGATAGGATGGCTTTGTGAAGTTTCCACCAAATAATAACAATAAATAATATTTGCACTTCTAAGGCACCTTTATCCAAGCATCATAAAACTCCTTGTAAATAGTAATGAATGACCTTAAACCATCAACAGAGTACCTCAGTGCTTGATCAGTCAGTTCCCACAAAACATTCTGGAACCTTGTAGACCCGCCTGCGGGAGAAAAAAAGAAACAGCTCCCTCAGCTGGAATGAGAAAAGGAAGGCCCTGATCTCAGCCTAGAAACAATTATGATCTATTACAAAAGGGTATTCTTAGCCCGTATTCCCCATCTCGTACCAAACATCAAACCAAGGTAGCTGATGCCACTGCTCCATTCATTTCCAAAGTGGAAAGAGGCTCTTTTGGAGTAGGTAAGGAACCACACTACATGGAAAGAAGTTCCTTCTGCAATTTACTTTAAAGAGGTGTGGCACCATTTAAAATTAGGAACAAAGAGGGGGAGGGAGGGGATAGGAAAGTGACAGAGAAAAGGTTTAAGGACAGTTTCTGAACATAGTTCTATAGCCTGTAACCATGGGAGGTGAGGATGTAAATCAAGCCACCACCATGACTATGTTCAAAAATGATTTCAAACAAGATTATAACCTCTAGTGTGAACAGTCTCTAGTTGTTTCCTTTTTGCTATTAATAAATTAATCTAAGTTTTGGAAGTGTTGCTTTTAAGAGTCCTCTTAGTTGAATGCTTTCCTATCCATTGTCTCTTCTTTGCAATACAAGTTGTTTTCTGTTTTAGTGTAGGTAAAAGTATAGCTTGCTTTATAACTTACTTACAGTCAGGCACATTCCCAGAAAAACCATAGGGATAGCAAAACCATGTGTAATAATTTCAGAATCTTTTACTGAAACAAGCCAACACTGGATGAATTATTCATAGTCGAATGTATTCAGTTGTAATAGTAGCAGTATTATATACACTTAGTTGAGTATAACATTCTGGTTATTAAAGCAATAGGGCATATCATTCATTGGCCATTGGATGTAGCATTGGTATTGCTGAGTAATCCACTTGTGTTAACTGGACCTCCCCAGGACTCTTTATTGAACAGCAAAATGCGGCATGTGAGTTGCTGTTAGCAGTGTGTCAGGCTTTCAGACTTAAACTGGCTAAACAGCCTACAAAGGGGAGCCAGAAAGGCATTAAAACACGAAAACTGGTTCAGTTGACATTGTCACCAAGGCAATCCATGGTTTAGCATGACTATGTTGTATAATCAATAAGAAAAGATTGTCTCTATTAGAAACATTCCAGTGTAAAAAAGTAGCCAGTTATTGCATATTGAGGAAGAATCTATTGGTATCTCCACCCAACCTCCCGCACCCCCCCACCCCACAGCAACACTCCTGTGGAAACATTCCAATGCATTAATGCCAACAAACCAACTAAAGTGTAAAAACTCTGAATTAACACCACACACACAAGCTGCAGCATAATAGTTGCACAAAAGTTTGTTAATCCACAGAACAATATGCCTAACATAACTCCATAAAAAGACTCCGAAAAATTACACTGTGTCATTAACCTTCCTGCTTTGTGTACTGCATGGAGTTATGGCTCTAGTCCTGTTTACACTCCTTACCCTTTGCTACTGGATTGCCTGGTTGACCCCCTTTTTATTGTGACCTTTGACTCTGATTGTTAGTTTGATCACCATGGTGTTAGTGTAGCATTTGCAAGTAGCAGCTGTTTAACACATTGTACTTTAGCCACTATGTTTGCAGGCCTGTGTTTACCCTCCGATTTGGCTTAAATGAGATACATATCATGGCCAGTTAGCTCCCAGAGCATCATGAAGACCTATTAGTGTTTTGGTAAATGTGAAGCAGCTAATTTAATTCAAACAGCAGGGTGTCCTAGAGCTTCGCTTTAACTACCTGATGCAGAAGATGAGCACGTGAAGTCCAATTACTTAGAGCCATTCGTTAGAAAAGATTGAGCTGACTAAGCCTAAAGAACATGGATTTCCCTTTTGAATTTAGGGAAACATATATAAATGCAATTGAATTCATTTAAATGAATTTTGGGAAAATAATATATTAGTTCATAAAAAATTGAGTCTGGCTTTCACTGTGCTGATTTTTGGAAGCTGTACTTTGGCTAGTGAGCTGAGCCTTTGTGATGAGGTCACACATATACCAGCTCCATTAGTGCACAGCTGGGACCTTGTCAATGAAAAACAATAAAATCCCTTTACCCTATTCCCATCTTAGCTCACAACTCACCCCAGGTTTGGCCCAGTGGCCTACTAATGTTGTTACTTATGGCTTTAGTATAGTAGCACATTGGACATTTTTAAAAGTATAGGGTTTGACCATATATTATTCTGCTATTATTAAACAGGTAGGGGAAAAGTCTTCTGTGAAGGTACCTATCAACATTGCTGGTAAATAAAAATACATAAAGTAGTGGTGAGCTTGAGCAGAGAATGTTTGGACTCAGGTCCAAATTCACACATCACTAGCTCTGTAGTGCGCCATATCAAAACTCTGGATCTGGTTCCCCTCAAACTTTGGAAGAGTTCACATCTAGGTCAGAACTTTGCAGCTTAGGATCATCTTTAATATAAAGTATAAACAATAAAATTCAGTAGTACAAAAGTCATAGACCAACAATAAAATAATAAATGAAATCAAGTAAACATCCTCCAGATGGGAGCAGTTTTCAACTCTCTTAGAAACTTTGTGATGGAAGTTTGTTTTTAAGAAGTAGTATGTGTCTAAAACCTGATTGAACTTTCATAGTGTGCACATAGTCTGAACAACAGTGTTGTAAAATTAGATATCGTGTGCTCGGTCTTTCAAAATGACCTTTATTGTGCTAGGGAAAAAATTGCAACTGATTTTATTTTTATTTTCCGTCATCAACTGGGTGTTGTCCCACCTTGTAAAACATGGTTATAATGTTCTAACCATAGAAGATACAATTTTAAAGCAATGTGCAATATATGACAGTATTACCAACAAAGTAAATTCATTATATTTTCTAAAAGGGCTGGGATCCAGAACTACATTGACCATGTGACAGATGGTTTTAAAAGAACTAACAAATATGAACTCTCAAAATAGAATGAATTGTTTTCTGATTGAAAGAAAAATTCACCTGCCCCAATGTCATACAAAGCAAAATAATTCATCTTTTTCATTCCTTATGGGAAATGCCATTTAAGGGAAGGTTTAATTCATTTTTATTGTTCATTTGTGTTTTGAATTAACAAACAGTTGGCAGGCTGGTTTAAGATCACAGAAGTCTGTAGCCCTACAGTAGGTATTTTGCAAAGGTATTTGGCTTCTCTGACAATAATTGTGTTTTAAATAAAATAGTTTTAACTGTAATTACTGTATCATTAGTGAAATATTGGTGGACAAACTATTATTTAGTTTTTTTAGGGTTCCCAATATTATTGCTATGTAGTTCTTGTTCCTGCTAATAGTAACACAAGTACAAATAACAGAAGTGCATTTATGTACATCTACGTACACAACAGCAACTTTCAAACTTATCAAATTTAATGAGAACAATTCTTCCAGGTGTTCAGAAAAATTTGAAAACCTTTGGCATTGTAATATTACATTAAGTAAACTCAATAATAGCTTCTGAGTACTTTTATATAAAAAGTCCACTTCTAAGTAAGTCCAATTGAATAGTGTGAGTGAAAATGAAAACAAAAAGTCTGCAATAAGGAGAAAAAGCAGCAGAAAATACCAGCACTGAAAAATAAGACATCCTGCTGATAGAGGGTAAACCCCTGTAGCCTTTGTCAAAGATACTTCAGTTTCCAGTACCGTCAAACTATCATCTTTCACAAACCCAGGCTGGCAAAAGGCATCCTCCTGTAGTGGCTGGTCTAGATAGAGGATAACAGCCTATTATTGCTACCAGTTTTTCAGCTACATGTGGTAACAGTCTAGATATTGGTCTAAAAGTTTTGTCGTTCATCCTTGCTGATAATGTGTGCTGGGAGGTCAATGTGATTCCATGTGGAATTTCTATTTTCTCAGCTTGCTTTAAAGAAAAGAAAAAAAAGGAATAACAGAGAACAAAAACTCTGTAAAAAGAACATTGAGTGCCAAATCAAGCACTAGAACATTAGGAATTGCCAGAATTAAGCTTATCTATATAACCTTGTCTGCCACTCTCCTTGTGCATGTAAACTTGTTCTATTTAACTTGCATATTGTGTGACACCTAAAGGCTTGGACCAGATTATGTTACTGTCTTTAATTGCATGATATACTATTTGTTCTTCAAGACCTCTGTCTCATACAGCACACAGGATGGACAGCGAATGAGTCAGAGTGTTGTAGGAGAGGAAGTACTTTCTTTTGTGTCTAGAACACTGTACTGGGACCAAGAGAGCTGGATCTATCCCTTACTCTTATTGCTGCCCTCCCATGTGTCGTTGGATATCATAATGCATACATGCAAAGATATGGAGTGAAGCTTTCACAAGGAACCTTAATTCTGGTGTTTCCTATCTTTTTGAATGTTTGATGTGGCAACATTAATGTTTTTCAAAATATTTTGTCTATAATTACTTATAACATTCAGAGGTGTTCGAACAACAAGAGCTGTTGACCATAAAGAAATGAAGTAATGTTTTGGATCCCTTCTTGTTAGCATGAAATCAGCATATTAATAAACACTATGACGCTGAGGATATTAGGACGCCAAAGCTGCCATTATGTATGTGACATGGCACTGTCCCTTTCTAGTTCCTTTCTGGAGACATGTATTAGAAGAATAGCCTTGATTTTTGGTTGTGCTCATACTTAGCTTTAGTTCCTCTTAAATTGAGAAATACTCATGTTTTGCAGTCTCTGTACAAATGAGAAAAGAATTAGTTGTGGGTTGCCACAAAATCAGCTCAAAATTAATGTTCAAACTGGAAATGCAAATCAACTCAGGTCAAATTGAGATCTGGTAACTTCATTAAAGTCAGTGGGATGATTTTGGCTTTTTGAATAAGAACTTGAAGCTGTGCTGTACTGGAAGTTGCCAAATTGGAAGAGGTTCCTTTCTGACAGGAGTAAAATGTGGTTCTCATTGGGCAGCCATGCTGACCGTGCTGGTCATGACCCATGATATCTCCAGATGATTCATTTTCAGAATTTCTAGCGCCTCCAAGTTTGGGGTATATAAAGCAGCAAGCCCTGAGCTCATGTGCTCATGATAGATTTGCATAGGAAACTGAAAGTGAGCAATGTCCCAAGTAGCAGCTTAGGGTTTATTTTTTGTCTCTGTGAATTTTGAATGCCTCTTTCTTCAATGGCAGCACCAGGGTGATATTGGTTAATGCAGACAATATTAATGCTTGTTATAGGAAGAAAAATTAGAAAAATTGTACTGAAACTACTATAAGCTATTAATTAAAACTATGGCATTGTATCATGAGGATGCTGGGCAGTGACAATGTCTTATTTCAGAAAAATACAATTATAACTTTTGCTTGCAAAAATCTACTTAAGGCATGGATAAACTCCACATAATGGGCCCCAAACTGTCTGCTGTGTTGTTTTGGGAGCTGTCCTGTCCCATCCCCAAATCCCATTCTGCGTGCCCCTGCGAAGTGATCCTCTGGGGCATGCAGCAAGTGTAAACACCTTCAGATGTCTCTTAGGGTATGTCTGTGCTCCAGTGTAAGCCCAGGGTTAGAGGGACTCGAGTCAGCCAACCCATGTTAGGGGTGGACTTGAATATGTACATTATATTTTAACCCTATGACTTTTCTAACCTGTGCTCAAATCTAGGGCTCTGGCGCCCACACTGCAGTGCACAGACCCAAGTCAAAAAGTCAAAGTAACCATATACCAGAGTCCTTCGCACCCCCGCCCCCAAATGTGGCTGCTCTAGCACTGGGATCATGGTGCACTGGGAGAAGACTTTACTGCCTGCCCTGCACTTTGCCAGGAAGCAGCTCACTTTGCAAAAGGCTCGGTTTGCTTTCCATTGCCAGCCTAGAAGGGACTCTGATATTGTGCTTGAAGATCAGTGATCAGAAGAGAATGAGTTAATGCTGACCTGAGCTGCTGCCATTCACAAAGGGTGGGTGGCTTCCATTTTCAATAGAGTGGAATCCAGATTGTTGGGATAGAGAGGACTAAGGAAGTTGTCCCATGGAATTGTGGGATACTTCTGGCTGATTCCCAGGACCCAAATCAAACGGGGCTGCATCAACACTGCAAAGCAATAAGGCTGAGATCCTGAGTTCCAGCTTAAGTCAAGCTCAGACCCTCCAGCCCTACAGTGTCCTGGAACCCTGGGCCTGATCCCTGGGTTAGCACAATTGCAGTGTAGACTCAAAGAGGCTCAAGCATGGGCTTTATGTTGCAGAATAGACATACCTACGGGTATGTCTACACTGCAAAAAAAAAAATAAAAAAAAATGTGGCTGGCCCATGCCGACCAACTCAGGCTCATGTGGCTTGGGCTGCAGAGCTGTTTCTTGCTAAGTAGATTTCTGGGCTTGGGCTGGAGCCCAGGCTGTAGGAACCTGCAGGGATTGAGGTCTCTAAGAGACCTGTGTTGACCTGTGTAGAGGAACCACATCAGTCCCATTACATCTGTACCCCTCCTCAACCATGAAGGAAGGGGCCAGATTTTTGCCCTTCTTTCTTTGTGGTGCACTTTCTTATCAATTTTTCTCATATCTCAGTATTGTTTGGGGAGTGAGGATGGCATGGTCTGGCAAATGTACAGTAACAAGGTAGGTGAATTCCAATGCACTGAGGGTGTAGCCGCACTGGGTGCTACTACACCTTTAGAATGGAGTCAGAGTTTTTTTCCCCCTCCACACCAAACTTGGATAGAGGAGGATTTGTCCCAGACTGATTTGGGTTAAATTGCTATATTCAGCTGATCATGGTTGAATAACTAACTACAGCATTTCTTTCAGCTCTAATCTCAGCAATATAGTTCCAGGCTTTGATATATGAAATCTGATTTTCTTTGTCAAAGCTACTTCTAAACTACAGTAATTTCTTTATAGAGTCTTCATCATTAAAGAGCCTGGGGAATCACCAGGAGTCCTCATAATGTGAAAATGATGAGATCAATAAAGCAGATTTGTAAATACCAATTTACAGAATATAGACTCTTAAATTAAATACTGTAATACTTAAGTTTAGAGGATCTTTCTAGGTACAGAGCATAACACTTTAAAAGCCATAGAGTTTATATTGTAAAAGGGTGGGCTATATGAAATGTGATTGATTCATATAACTTCTCTAATAAAAAGTAGTGTTTGTTATGTTGGGCTCTTGTGCAAATAAAGCAAGAGATGCATTCATGGGTTACCAGAAAAAGTCAACTCTTAAATTGCAAACAAAGAGCTTCAGCTACCAACCATATTACATCATCAAAACATCTCATGGACACTCAGAAATAAGCTGTACTTCTGTATGGCAGTGAAGCAGCAAATTGAATTCTCATAATATGTTTTGAAAATGAGTCTTGTTAGGTTTGATGAGGTGGAAAAGGTACTGAGATCACTGGTTTGTTCCAATACATTCAGTACACTTTACTTGGCTGTTTGCCATGGCTAATCTTTTTAATGGCCGTATAGCTTGTAAACCCATTTGGTAGAAAGCTATGCATCTCAGTTTTATAATATCACACCAAGTAGGGTGGTAAATAACTTTCTGTTCAAGCATGAAAGCCTTTTTTTGTTACAATCCCAGAAATCTTATTTTAAAAATCTTATCTTGAAAGCTTCACTAATTCCTTTATGAATTCAGCAATAAGCAGAATAAAAGGAAAACCTCCTGATTTATATTTATTATTTTTTAAATGCACCCATCCTGTCCTCTTATTCAAAGACTTATGAGTTCACCTATCTAGCAGTTATTTCTAAAAATACATCAGTAATTTAGGAACAATGTCCAACAAATTGAATCATCTCAGAACCCTCTGGATTCCTCAAAAAACTCCCCACTCGCTCACTCACTGTCCTCTTTAGGAAAAGTCTGGGAAAAGTCTTGCAGCATGACCTTGAAGGTCAGCAAATTCAAAGTTATGGAGAATCCAAATATTAAGTGCATCCCATTGTCAGTGATCCCTCACTGAAAAGGAACTGGTTTCAGCCCCCTGACAGCTAAACCAGAGGCTATTAGCTGAAGTGCCTGAGATGATTTTTATTCTGTGGTCTCACATGGATGTGGTCTCTGAGGTAATCAGAGTTCAACCTATTTAAATCATTATAGGTTACTTCAGCTGCATTTTAGAAATTAAGCAGAAGCTACCACAAAACCCACACGTGATGGAGCATCCTGCTAGAAAATGTCCCTAAACAAATAAACCGTCATAGTCTGTGGAGTGGGCTACAGAGAGCATATTGCAGTGTCCCCTTCTCAAAATGACTACTGTGGTGAGATCTGTATCCAACAGACAAAGATTCATCCTTCAAAACATCTTTCATTCTCGTTGACTGCTGCTACAGGGACATCCAGAAGCAGCTGAAGATCCAACAAAAAACCTTGGTTTGGTTGGACACTTTCTCCGCATTAGAGAGCTGATACCACCTCTTCGGTGTCTTCACATTGAACCTACCAGTTTAACTCCGTCTTGTCTGGATTGATTTGCATCCAAAACCCAAGACCTGATTCCATGATTCTTATGGGAGAGAACTACTTAAAACCATTGTGGCAACAGAATAAACTTGGATTTAGTCAGGGATCCTGTAACACTGTAGCAGAAAATGATAGTCCTCAGTGCTGTGTCAAAATTTAAATATCAACTATGCAAATGAATGCATCTCCCAAGTCAATGGATGAACAAAGTTAAGAAGGAAACATGGCCTGACTGACACCTGAAAATCTGCAGTTTGGCTCATGTGTCAGGTATTTCTTGTACTCAAACATGTCTGTCTGGATTTGGCCTAAGCATTGTCCCATTAATATTTGCTACTACTGTAATCACACAAAGAGGAATAAAACTTAAAACAATTAGGAGAAATAAAGAAGAGCCATTCTTTTCAGAATCCAGTGGCATTCATTCTCCACTACAACATTTTTATAAAACATTACCCTTTAGATGTTTAGAATATGGGCTTTCATAATCAGCATTTATGAACAACTAGGCAGGTCAAATAGTGGACTTAACATTTTGAAACTTTAATAGTTTTTTTCAGAAGGCATAATTTTCTTGGTTGTTATTCAACTATTTATTTATTTATTGCCAGACAGTTCCCATTAACATCACTCAGGAGCAGCGAAAAGAATATTAAGCAACATAATGCCATTCTATCCATTCTATGTTATTGTTTTGTTGGCTTCATAGTAGAGGTTAGAGCTAATAACTTTTCCTTTGCAGTTAGGGTGACCAGATAGCAAGTGTGAAAAATCGGGATGGGGGAGGAGGAGCCCATATTAAAAAAAAAAAAAAAAAAAAAAAAGCCCGAAATATTGGGACTGTCCCTATAAAATTGGGACATCTGGTCACCCTATTTGCAGTTTCCCTGTTTTTTTCATTAGGGCTGAACCTTGATTGTGCTGGCTTTAGATGGTGACGGTAGGGTTGCCAGATGGGTAGATAAAATTTGGCTAAAACAGAATTTTAAAAGGAGTGGGGGGATGAAAATTATATAACAAGGAACTAATGGGTATCTTGTAATGTTAAAATGCAGCAGCTCCCTTGCTCATTGCTTGCAGATATCCCTAGGCAATATAGTAATGCGAGGAAGCTTCATTAGATAAGCATCTATATTGAATTCAAAGAAAACACACCCACATATACCTTCCGTCTTATCTGCTTTATTCCAAACACCTTTACCAACAAGAGAAAATATGTGTGTGTGCTATTACTGTGACTTCAGATTGAGTTATGGCATTTTGTAAAGCTTTTTAGTTTTATTTCCCCTTGTTTTCATTTGCCTTTTGGTCATTATCTCCCCCTGTATCACTAGCTGCCTGTTCTTAAAGAGAAAGCCCACAGCCATCCTTCCCCTTGAGCCATCAGGGAGCCCAGAAGATCAGCCAGAGTTCACTTACCACTTGGATTTGTGTGGGTAGATCTCTGTATTTCAGTGAAGTCTAGGCCGCTGTGGGGTTTTCAAGTCTCTGACTCTGTGTCCTGTGTAATTCCTGAAATAGTTCCTCCTTGAGGGAGTCATTCAAAGGAAATTCAGTGAGAAGAACATCAATTTCCTGAGTTCTTCCCCACGTTAATTTATACCTCAGAGTCATATGCAATGGTCCATTGTGTTCAAAGACTTTGTTCTTGCTTTAGTCCTTCTCCGTTGTTGTTGTTGTTATTTATTATTGTAGAGCTTAGGAACCCCAGACACAGACCCCATTGTGCTAGGTGCTGTACAGACACAGAACAAACAGCCGGGCCATGCCCCAAAGAGCTGACAATCGAAGTATAAGACAAAATTCAACAGATGGATCTCTAAAAATAAGAGCTTATTTTCTCTCCCCCAAAAAATTATCAGGTGCGAGGTCAGAGTATGATGCTTTGAGATTTAAAGGGAGATGAAGAAAAGTTTTTAGATGAACACATAACTTTTTAGACTAAAATGAGTTTATAAGGATGAGGAGCGAAATAGAGGTAAACTATGACTGTTTCAAAAAAATGACAAGTCATGGATTTTTATTAAGGGCCAGCTCCTCTGAAGTGGTAAGCACCCCACTTTCTCATTGAAATCTAAAGGGATGAGTACATTGAGCATTTTAAAGGAATTGCTCAGCATCTTGCAGGATTGGGCCTTAAATTTAGGAATGGGAGGGACATGTGTGTTAAACAGGTACATTTTGAAAGAACTGACTTTTGCAGGTTTAAAAAAAAAAAAAAAAGACATGGTGCGGATTGAGCCAGTGGCTATTAAAGCTGCCTTGCAGAAAGTTAAAAAGTCAGGCTGGTTGCTGACAGATGTTGCACTGATTCTTTTCCAGTTATCCATACAGTGAAGATTGTAGCCAGGGAAAGCAGTACATGAATACTAGATGTCCAGCTTGGTGTGATAGAATTCTGATGTCACATTCAGCCAAGGAACTGATTCTAAAAGTAAGTACACCCATGTGATCACATCATTTTCTGTTTATTTCTTCATTTATCTTCAACATGGCGTTTGTTTTTGATTGATATTTCTTGCCTCTCCTTGAATTCTTAACTGTCCAAAGTAAACCCCAGCGATAGTTGAAGGCAGCACCACCAAAGCAATGATCACATTTTTCTCTTATACAAAGCTTTTCATCTGAGGATCTTAGTGTTTTGCAAACACTGTACAATTAAGTTTCACAACACCTCTGTGAGACATAGAGTCCTCTGATTTCAGTGCACAGTGATAAGCCTAATTTTGCCAATGCCATAGCAACAACGTAGCTCAAGAATTTCCCAGTTTTCCTCCCCTCCCTTCCCCCTCCCTGGCCATTTTTTGCTGTTCGGATACTGAGCCAGATTCTGGGATCAGACCAAACTATACACTTCACAACAGAGTAGAAAGGGAACCTTGGTATTCCCCTTATCCTGTGTGTAGGACTGGACCCTCGGGCCAGGTTACAGCAACCTGAATGCTGTCACAATTTACACATGTTGCAAATGGGCCCAGAGAACCAAAAACACATAAGGAGATCATAGGGGCATCCCATCCATGCCTCTTTGCTCTTACCATGCCCCATTTTCCTGCTATGCCAGAATTGGGTGTGAGGGACATGCTACAGCACATGGCCCATCAGGGTAATCCGCTGGCGGGCCGTGAGATAGTTTGTTTACATTGACCATCCACAGGCCTGGCCGTCCACAGCTCCCAGTGGCCACGGTTCACCATTCCCAGCCAATGGGAGCTGTGGACGGTCAACGTAAACAAATTGTCTCGCAGCCCACCAGTGGATTACCCTGATGGGCCGCAGGTTGCCCACCACTGTGCTAGAGTCTGTGCTGTGACTTTCTACCACACTACTGGGAGGTGATCTTCTTGGGGTTATTCCAGAGGGCTTTACTGACAGATTGTGATGGCTGTGCAGCCACAGCAGCTCCATCACACCCATGAATCTTGCCCGCCTTCTCCAAAAATGTCTTGGCTTGACAAGCTTATTTAAGACATAATGCTCTGTGTTTCTTTGTTTTTCTGCATACTAACATGCTTTCTTAACAGTCATTTATTACAATAGGTAGGGTTGGAAAATAAATCCTCATGCTACTGGCTCTATGCTTTCGTGTGTGTGTGTGTGTGTAGTACTGAAACACTTCAAACTTGATTTCTTTATGTTTATAATCTTCTCTCTTTCCCTCTCTCATCAGTTATATATCTCATGATAATGTTTGCTTTGCAGTAAGTTAAATGATTACAATCAAAAGATAATTCACTGAAACATGAGACTATTTTTTCCATAGCTACTGACATTTCCATCTCTTGAAAGCACTTCTTCTCACGTTAAACTCTAAGAAGTGCTGGTATTAACACCTTAAACTTTTCACCAAACCCTCATTCAGGGTGAAATTCACCCCTCATTGCAACTTGGTTTGTTCAGGGAAATTCTTGAGGTCTGGTGAATGGAATTCACCTCCTTAACTTGGGGACAGGCTGTGGCTATGGTCACAGGTCTGGAATAGTATTTTAAACCCATCTGCATCACCTATACAAGTCTTGCCAGACAATGGCTCCACAGAGATTCCAGATTTCCATCCATGGTGGCCTTTTGGGGGCCAGGATAGGGATCTCTTTCATGTGCTGGCAGCCCACATGTGACTGCTCTGTCCAAGGCCCTCCTATACAGCCACAAAGCTGAAATAGTGAAAAGGACCCTATGCACCTGGATTGATTTAATATTTTAATTGGTGGTTAATGCCATCAATGAGCTCAAGCTAAAGGCAATATTATTCTATTTATTATGCACAATAATTAAAATGTATATAACATCTGAATACTGTGGAACCCTAGTATTCAGTAGGAAAGCAATACTGGGAAAACAGAGTTGCCAAACAAGAAGTAGGAACAGAGAATGAACTGGATATGAGCTTTCCATGCAATATTGCAGCATAAAAAGTCAATGGAAATTTGGGCTGCATATGCAGAATCATATACCAAAGAAATAATAATTTTGCATGTCTACATGACACTGGTAAGACAGTAAATACAATATTGCATATACTTCTAGACACCCATGGAATTCTCCATAACAAAGGACAGAGTGACCAATGAGGGAAGATTTTAAAAATTAGCTATGAATCAGAAGAGATATAACTGTGTATAAATGTTTGAAGGGTGAAAACACCACAAAGAGAGGAATTGTTTGATTATAGTAGGGAGTGTAATCAAATGTAATGGGACAAACTTAAATATAGGAAAATGAAGGCTGTAACAATGAGGTCAATTGGCCTGAAATAATCTCCATAGGGAAGAGGCAGAAGTTCACTTGGAGCATTCAGGGCTGAATTTTCAAAATCCTTTTTAATCAGGTGTCTGCAATTTTGTATTTGCAAATTTTGGGCATGCTATTTTGGATATGGACAAAGATTTGTGCATACAAAAATTACAGAGGGAAATTAGAGCCACATTTTCTGCTGAAGTAAATTGCACAGCTGCATTAACTTCAGTTTAGGTGTTCGAGTTTACACCAGGAGAGAATAAGGTTCTTATCCAGCTGTAGCCACTTGGAAATTTTGGCCCATAAAACTTGAGCAAAGCAATAGAAAATATACAATAGGGAAGAGTACTGAACTGGTGGGGGAAAGAAAAAAATGTTGTAATAGGTCTAAGTCATTTCTAAATTTCTTGATTGTGTGCAGCAAACTATATTTGCCTTCCCACTGACTTCAGATCTTATTTCTTTATAATGGTTTACAATGTGCACTATTAGAAATATTTGAACCTTAAAAAAAGGATCAGTGAGGAAACCAAAAGCACACTATTAGACTATACTTAATTGCAAGTCTGATACACTCTTATACTTTAAATAGCTGTATATCTTTAAAAATTAGAGACAAATAATTTCTTTGGTATAACTAGTTGTTGAGAAATTATTATGCATTGTTCTTTTTTTTTTTAATGTGTTAGTGCTTTGTTATAGGTATCTGAAAAATGGCTTTTCAGCTCTGGCCGACTTATCTCTTATTTCAAAGAACAAATTTTAGTAAATCGGCACTTTCTGAGTGCTTTGTAGAAAAAGGAGTAATGTGTGCAAATTAGCACACAACACAGTATGTTCAGCTTCACACACTAGGCATTACAGATTGTACAGACATGGGGCTGTAAACAGCTTTCGTGCAACATCATCTATCATGCTATGGTCGGTTACTTCACCATCATGTTTTTTTATGCTTCCTGAGCCCTAAAACACCAAAGGTTGCCCACTGCTAGGGAGTTGCGTTGATGCCTGATAGCATGCAGTAATGAATGCTCAGCCAAGTGTATATTGTTTCTGCTTGTGCGCTGCTGTAATTTGTTTATCTGTCTAAAGATTATGCAGTTGAAAATCCACAATTTTATGCTGCCTTTGTAAATTATCAAGTCGCTTTTGATGAATGTATCCTCACTTCCGATGGTAGTGGCATTATGATCTTGAAATATTGGAAAGTGCTCATGCATACAATGCAGAAGGTTATGTTTTTATATTTTTTGGCAGACAACCATGCTATAAAGTAAATCTGACCTTAAGCTTCCTTACTGCATTAAAGATAATTCATTTTTAACTTTATAGTCCTAAATGCTGCTGTTTATATAAAGTTCTTGCCCAGTCAAACTTGACTGATTACAGATGAGAAAATCTTGACTGTTTCATACAAAATAAATGAGTATTGTAAACTATTTTAAAGCACATCTATGATTGTATTAGAGACTTGCCAGTGTGCAGACTCCAGATTTAATTAGCTTTCAGGAATTGTTTAGTATAATAGAAATTGTAAGCCTCTCTGTGTGTTTATTCCTAAAGGGTTGTGCTAGATAAAATAGGCTGTCAAAATCACACGTTCAGCATAAATGGCAGAAAGATGAGTACATTCTATTATTTATTAAATCATAGCTACAAAGAGAACAACTGTATAAGAAAGTTCAGCATAGAGTAGAATGAAAGCAGTTCACAGGTCTGGCTAGAGGAATGCTCTCCTTCAGTTGAGGCTGGTTTTTCTTAAGATATTTTGAATGCTCTTTTTATTAAAGGAAAGTAATTAATAGAAATAGGATTCTTTTGCTTTCTTCTTTCATAGCTAAATATTATAACTGTTTTGTACAAAATATTCAACAGCTGTTTCTACTTGTTTAACTTTACATAGTTGATGCAATAACACAATGGGGTCCATGGCTAGGGCTCTTAGGTGCTCAGGTAATTCAACTAATAAAGAAAAAGGATAAAGGATGTGTTAATGTTTCTGCTTGTACATTTAAAGTACTACTATTTGGGTACATAGGATGTTTTTTAATGAGACTGTGAATTCCGTGTTATTCCAAGAGCGAGATTCATATCCTATATAATTCAGTAAAAAGATTTCTGAGCTGTTCCTAAAAGAGAGGACTGTGGTGACACCACTTGCTGCATTTCACTGACACAAGGTTTGAATGTAGCTATAACTTAGGTCTTGGCTACACTGGCGCTTTACAGCGCAGCAACTTTCTCACTCAGGAGTGTGAAAAAACACACCCCTGAGCACAGCAAGTTACAGCGCTGCAAAGCGCCAGTGTAAACAGTGCCCCCGCACTGGGAGCATGGCTCCCAGTGCTGTAAGCTAATCCCCACGAGGAGGTGGAGTATTTTCAGCGCTGGGAGAGCTCTCTCCCAGCACTGGCGCTGCGACCACATTTGCACTTCAAAGCGCTGCCGTGAGAGTGCTCCCGCAGCAGTGCTGTATGGTTGCAAGTGTAGCCATACCTGAGTCCTTAGTTTCCACATCTTAAATATTAGTTACTAAAAGTTGTTAAAGCCCTAAAAGGGAGTGGTAGTGATTTGTAAGTATTTTATGTGGAAATTTCACAAAGCTTTGCAATGGATATTTAATGTAACGTTTATACATATGAGCCTATGTAATCTTTGCTCTGAGGAGCCAAGTTGAATATGCCCTCACTAAGAATTCTTGTTGCATGTTCTTACTGAATTTTCATTCATGTAACCTTTCCTTTCTTCGTTTTCTCTGAAATCTGAAAAATAGCTGAACTGATTAGTCTTTTTTTTTAATTAGTCAGAAAATGATGAGAAGATAGTGATTTATGACCATATTGGGCCAAATGTCTGCATGGGGGATCACAAGGTAATTTAACTCAGTGTTACAGTATTGTATTATACTATGTTTTATTAGGAACATAGAATGCATATATTAATTTCTGTTCCTTTTATATTGAAGTCAATTATTTTTCCCCTTTTTTATTTTAAACCAGATGCTTTGGAAAATTTTATACAAGTTGGGGGTAAATTCAGCTGAAATCAGTAGAAATGCTATATTAGATACAAGCACAAGTTTCAGGAAAGAACAGGATAATGTTCCACAATGCAGCATAAAAACATAATATAATTTGATAGCAGTATGAGCAAACGTATCTATATTTATAACCTTACCTAAATAAAGTGCCCATGAAAAACTTTACTTTCACTTAGTTATCTAAGTAAGAAAAAGAATACTTAGCTCTATGCCAGTTGTTTAAAAAGATCAAAGATGATAAAAACAGAAATTTTAAGTAACCTGTATAGTTAGCTAATTCTCTTCTGAAGATACCACAAACGGGAACCACAGTTAGAAATATTTGATCAATAAGCACCTGTTTTCTTTGAAAATCTTATAAACAACTAAAAACATCTCTGAAATTTTAAGACTGACTATCCATGTAAAAATTCAGTTAGAAATCTGAAAACTATACTGCAATATCATTGACAGATGTACTGCAGTAGCTCTTGAATTATGATTTTAGGAATGTAATTGGATACTTAATAACTCCTTTGTAAGCATGTGTGTATATATATAAATTATATAAATGATGACAGTAAAAATAAATAAATACAAATTTACAAATATAGTAATTATTTATTTTATTTTATAATCATCATTTTTGTGGAGGTACTAAAATGTTTTTCAAAGGAAGTAGGGATCTTACTATTATACTAACTTGTTTGATAAAACTAAAAGTGCAGTATCCTTCGAGAATAGAGTAATAGCCAGATTGGATACAATCATTTTGATTTCTTTTATGACTGATTTATTTAACAAGCATCCTCTTTCAACAGAGTTAATATTATGACAAATGAAATAAGGTGCTATGTAGGGAGCTCAGTCCTGCTTCTATTGAGATCGATGGCAAGATTCCCATAGATTTCAATGGGAGCACAGTATCGGGCCAATAAGTGGCTGTCTTCCTGAATCTCTTGAGAATTGTAAGATTACAGTAATGAAGGAAGTCTAGATTATTGCATGAGTTTGTCACTGGTTGTAGATTGAGTCTTACTCTGTTTAAAATAATCATTACAAAGTGTTTGATCTCTTTCTACCTTTCAAGTGTATAACTCCTATTTCTCCCTAACTTGCTGCAGCCTGTGTTCCTGTCCTTTCGAATAGCTGCTGGGGCAGGTAAACCTATTGCAAATGTGCACAAGTGTTGTGTCGTGCAGTGATGTGGTGGTAAATATCATTTTTTTTCCCCTTTGTTTATATTTTCTACATCATTTCCCCTTTGTGTTTATTTTTCTTTTTAAAAAATGCCAATTCTGCAACAGGAAAAAGATGCCCTCGAAATGAGAAGATCTTTCGTGAAACCACCCTGTAGCATGGAGGAGGAAAGAATAAGCAGTATACTGAAATGCATAATCCTAACAGCTGTATTGATAAATCAAGTCTTGAGTGCCACATTTTTAGACTGCTGATCGTACACTATGCTTCAGCATCTGGACTCTGTTCGGGAAAAGCCTCACATACCTCACTGTCTTGTATGTTCATGTGACATCAAGTAGAAATGTGGAATTATTTTTATATATATATATATATATATAAAAATATGTCACGGTTCTGTTGCCAAAACTCTAATAGACAGCAGAGATGTTCTGTATTTTAGATTTCACAATTTTCAACTTTTAATAAGTGTTTGTCAATGTGGAAAAGCTACTTCAGCACATTTTAAACTTTTAAAGGTGTCATGCCTAACGTTATATATCTGTACCATTTGGGGGTTTTGTACATTGGAGTATATAGATAGAGATTTTGATGGTTTTAAATGGTATTTTCTTCATTGACCAAGGCTTATGGTTTGTTTTAGATTTAGAATTTTGTTTGTTTTTCATTTTTTTATAGATTTTTTCTCATGTTATTTACTATTCTGCCATGTAACATGGTTTTGAGTCACACAGCAGCTGCTTTCTATACATACATATGTGTGTGTTTATATGTGTGTGTGTGTGTGTGTGTGTGTATATACACAGATATATAAATAATTTATAAACCTTACCAAAACGTATGCTAAATGTACTTTCCATTATGACTGCTTGAGAGTGCCATATCAGCAATTAGTGTTGGAGTCTAGCAGTTTTAGTTAAGTGTACATCAACAATCAGCATTTATAAAACAAATAATATATAGCAGTGCCATCATCAATACAGATATATAGTATACTATATAGCACATATATTAGCAGTTTCACTTTGTTACTCCTATAATACCTTCTTTCTAAGTACTATTAAGGACTGAATGTGAAGTCTCTAGTTAGGTTTGGGTGTACCTTTCAAGAATTTTGTAAACTGTTTTTGTCTGTCTTTTGTTACTGTTTTATGGTGCCGAGTATTGTATATTAAAACAATAACAACATGGGAGAAGAAAATTAGAAGTCTGTTTCAGATAGCATCTGCACCCAACACAGACTGTATTTATACAAAGTGTTAGCGAAAAGGACTGTAAATTTTCTTAGTTAGTAGCTTTGTGCAACCTGCAACATAACCTTGTTATGCACATTTTTCTCCCACCACTAAGTACAACATTAAAAGGTGATTAGAGAGTCTGTTGATGAAACACAAATGTATGTTTTATTGATTTAATTTAGAACACTACAGAGTTCATGGACTGTGTGATGGCATTAGATTGATGCTTGATTTTGGTATAAATCACTACCATTGAAAATGATTTGATGTCCGCTTGCAGAATTTGTTTTCACGATAATACAGTCTGGGTTTGTATTAAGTACTGTTGTTCATAGGGTTTCTGCAGCTCTGTAATGTCAATGTGCCATGTTGCAATATAACCACCCGGTAATTCTATTTAACACGAATAGAGATTCAACTCATGGTAACTTTGAAGGCCTTTAGAAATGAGTACTCTGGTTCTCAAGCAATAAATCTGATCATAATGAAAAATGACTGTGTCTGTCCCTTTAATTTTCGGTGTGAAGATTATGCAGAAATATGAAGTTGTTGTCCTCTTAATTTTCAGCTAATTGACTCAATTCTTTTTTTTGTCTGAAAACCTAGGCAGATAATAAGTTGCATTTTTGTGTATACATTGAAACACAATACAAAGTGAGAAGAAGATATTTAACAGACTGATTGCACTTTAAAATGTGGGATTCTTTTATTATCAATTGTTAATCTGACTATAACAGTGTATTTATAGCTACTCCTAATATACCAAAACCACCAGGATCTTTAAACTGCTAGCCCCTGAGCGTTTTATAGATACTGGTCTACATGCTCTTTCCTGAGCTCTCTTGTCATAAAAAATAATGCTGCCTCTTAAAAAAAGGGGAAAAAACTAAAGAGTTCTTTATATATATCCACTAGTTAAGATGATAAACTGTGGGACCATAAAGAATTCTAAGGCATCTAAAGAAGAAACAGCCATACAGAGTACCTAGTAGGGTAACCTGTTGACTCGAGAAATTCTCAACAAAATTAATTCAACAACATTCATAAAATGCAATTTCAGTGTTTAAAAAATTGGAAGCATGATCTCTCAAATTTGTGTGTCCCATGTAGTAAGTTTTAAGAAAGATCCCCAATAGGAATTCCTCTTCTTGAATAATATCTTGAAAGCCTAATAGTTTGTGGTAAAATATTTTGTATTTACCTAAGGTTTTCTATCAAATTACACATTCACTGAATTGTATGTTCTCCCCTTCATGGCATTAACGCTGCTAAAGTCACAGTATTCATTAAATACTAACTTCAGTATGTAACCTCTTTTTTTTTTTTAATATGCAACATTGATTGTATAATTATTGTTGTGTTTTAATCTGAATATTGATTTCTGCAATGGAGAATTTCGCTCTAGTGGGACTATTAATTTAATATTATAGAATATAGACTGTTCCGATCAGGCCAATGTAGTGTTGTGTTCCCAGCAATCCCATTATAGTTAGTAGAAATAACAACAGATTGTTATGAATGGAGAGGTTAAATACCTCTTGCTCTTGGTCAGTTTGATGGGTTAAAAGCTACCTTGATCTATAGAAAGATACAAATAACTGAATATATATTTCTGGGAACCTTGAAGCTCAGTTAATTAAAAATAAAGTTAGTAGAGGAACAATTGTAAGAATTCAGGCTGGCCTCTTAACTATAGGAGGTTTTATAATCCTGTCACTTTCCCTTAGCAATCAATTAATATGCTTAGATTTGTCCCTGTAGTTCCAGTTGTAATGAAGCAGGCACTACCCTTCACATTCATGTGTATTCAAAACACACTGGGGGCCAAATTAAGGATTTTTCTGAACTTGATTTGTAAATATAGACAAATAGAGCCTAGTCCTTCAAACCTTTATTGCCTTCAGTGGCACCTTTGGCCTGAATAGGAATGTACAGGACTGCTCCTAGAATAATTAGCTGCCCTGGCAGAAAGACTCCGATGCATTAGAAGTCAGAATGAAATAAATCGGCCTCCTCCCAAACCCTGAAGCGACACCCCCTGAATCTTTGTGTGAACGTTCTGAGGCAGCTCCAGCCAATCACCAGAGAGCTGATAATTAGGGCTGGTAGGTGGCTAAGCAGCTTCTGCGCTGAGGAAAGAAGAGATCAATGTGTCCCAGTAAAGTGAAGTAGCCTTCTGGAATTTTAGCTTTTCTGTCTTTCCTTGGGAAAGGTGTTGCCATCTGAGAAGTAAGTGCAAAGGTGAAATCCCATCGGGCTCTCTGAAGCAGGATTGCAGCTCTTTCCATCAGGTATTTATCAAATTGGAAGCACATCAAAGTATGAAACATGAGGAAGGAAACAAGGACTGAAAGATCACAGTAAACCGAGTAAATATGAAAATACAAGAGCAAACAGTACACGCTGGGTACTTGCCTTCAGTAGCAGCCCTAAATTTCTTCCCTGGTCAGGCCACATTTGCAGGGGACAGGATAATGTATTAATGAACCTTTAGCCTTTCTACAACATTGTCAATTAAAGACAACATGGGGAATCATGCTAACCTGTCAAAAGAGGGCTGCACTTGTGGTATAGCTGAATGATATGTCTAATTGACTGTTGGGTAAAGACGTAAACTATCCACAGATAAGTGGCTCCTACTATGCCCCTGATCTAGCTGCAGCAGGCTTGCTAGGAGAGGGTGGAGAAGGGCAGGCTCTGGGCTTAGTTCAGCCACCTTTTAGTGAGAGAGGAAATGTGTTTTTAGGTTAACGACTGTATCGCTTCTTTCTAACATTTAAATCAATTCACTCTTCTCTTTTGGGAAGCTCTGGTTTGTCAATTACCTGATAAGAAGTTAGTGTCTTGAGAAAATACTTATTGGGCTTTCAGTTTTAAACATATCGTTTGAGGTCTCCCTTGTAATGCCATTTTAGGTGGTTTATTAGCCATGGAAAGGGCGCTAGCCGCTCCTAGACATGGTCTGCCTGGCATTGGCCACAGCGTGCTTGCCCCTCAGCTGGGGACGTTGCCCGGCCCTCCTTAGCGCTCAGAGAAACCGACAGAAAGGGGGCTTTGCAGTACACCTTGAGGACATGCCAGCTCCTCTAAAGCTGCAGATCCTGCTGTGACTTCTGCGGTGAGGGCCGAGTTAAGATCTCTCGCTCCGCCTGGTTTGGATGGAAGCAGACAAAAGCTGCACGCGGTCTTCCCCCCCCCCCAGCTTAAAACGAGTGGTTACGCACCCCGCTAGAACAGCTGGGGCGCTTGCTCCGTGCACAGACGTGGGGCGACTGGCCTGCAGGCTGCAGCCAGGCGTCTTCCTTCAAAGGGAGCTTGCTGGACCTCAGAGGTCTCCGAGGAGTAAGAGCGGCCACAGCCGACGTCAGCCCAGGTCCGAGCAGCAACGTGCTGAAGAGACGGGCCCACGTGGGACACTCAACAGGCCGCTGAGCCTCTCCCGGGGTCGGGCCTGAGCCACTCCGCGGCCTTTACTCGGGCCGGGGCTCCCAAGGCAATTGTGCCGGAGCGAGGCCCAGGGCCTGGGCGGGGGTATGACAAGTGCTGGGGGGCCGGGCTGGCTCCGGACTCCGCTCCTCGCACTGAAAACACAAAACTCCCCGGCACCACGTGTCGCCTCCGAGCCATCAATCTGCTCCGCTGTCAGAAGGAACCGAGAGCCGCTCGGGGCCGGCGGGGAGCTGCGGCGCCCAGCCCCGGGGCAGGAGAGGCGGCTGGGACCGGGCCAAAGGCGGCCCCCCCGGCTCTCGGCTCGTTCCTTTCCGAAGGGGGGGCGCGGGCCGCGTTCCCCGCCCCAAGAGAGGGGCGCAGGGAGGTGAATCTGCCCCTGCCGAAGATCCGCGCAAGGCGGCGGCTTCCCCCCTTCTCCAGGTCTGCGGCTGAGGCCGGAGCCCCGCCGGGCGCTGCTCCTGGGGCGCGTGTTCAGCCGTCAGGCCTCCAGGGCCCCAACCCCGCTGCCCGTCCGGGGCGGCCTGCGGGGTCGCCGAGCCCGAGTCTGGTCCGGAGACGTCCTTGCCCGGCGGCGCAGAGACCCCCAGCGCTGGGCTCGCGAGGCCGCACCTACTGGGAGGCTCCTGCCGGCGGAGCGGGGCGCTCAAAGGCTCCCGCGGCTGCTTGGCTCGGGAAGGGTGGGAACCGGCCGGGCGGCGCAGGCTCGCGCCTGGACACAACTCTTGCTTTAACGGCGGGGCCCAATTCATGCTGCTGCTGCCTGGGGGTGAGATGTGAAGAGATTCACGAAGGGCCCGATCCCAGAGGCCTCGCTCAGTCAAAAGCCCAGTGGGCCGCGGGCTGGGGCCCAAACGCCAGCTCTGAGCCAAGGCGTATTTAGCTGTGGGGTCTCACAAGAGGCCCCTGTTACGATGCTTTAAACGGTCCGGCTTTAATGCTGGAGAAACCCCTTTAGTTGGCGCTAAAGCGCTTGCAGACACTGCTCCAATCCAAGTGGCTTCCTTTAAAGTGATCAGGGACTGAATCATCGCAGGGAAAACTTAAGGACTCCCAGTGTTTGGAAACGGGTTTTCTTTTCTTTTTTCTGCTGCCTGGCAAGTAAAGAAGGGCCTTGCTTGGCTTTCTGTGTAGCCTATTGCATTTGCTCAGATTGCAAAACAGCAGCTGAGAAGCAGAAAGAATGTCTCATTCATTAAAAAATACAACAACTAACAATGAAACTGGCCTGGACTCTTAAGGCCCTTGAATGCTCACAGAGCCCAGTTACAAAAAGCGAAAACTCTGCTTATCATGTCCTCACGAAGCAGTCACTGAACTGCTGTGGGAGCATCTTTCTCCCGCCCACAGGTTTGATGCGGCTAGTCCTTTCCTCCCTAACCACTTCTGAATTGTCCAAACCAAAATTTTACATATTTTGTCGAATAATCGGTGTCCTCTAAATAAAAATCACCGATTAGCTGGAAAGACACAGCTGCTAGCTTTCACTGCCCACTGGTTTCCGATAAAGATAGCACCAAAAAGAAATACAATAAATCCTATTTCTACCGTTCCACTAGTAAGGTCAAAAAGTTGGCCCTGTAAGCTTCTGCCTCTGGGATGGTGTCAAGATAACAGCGGACGTTAAGAGCCTACGTGAATCTAACAGATGCTTACCACTTACTGTTGGAAAAACAACATCTTATACTGCATCTCTCTCTCCCTAGAAGGTAGCTGTTAAATACGTAGTTTGGTAGCTGCTTGTAGGGTGTTTTCGGTTATATATATAAAAGAAAGAGAGTTAATACACCCTCCTCCTTCGGAGTGCAGATACATTGGAAAGATAGGTTCCTTCTTTCTTTTGATATGTGCCAGGGACACATTTTAAGTTTTGCAACTGGTGTGCGCTCCCCCGTTAGCAGTCAGGAAATGTGGTGTTTGGTGCCTTCACCGAAGACAAACGGCCGAGTTTTTCTGAACAGGTGTGTGACAATTAATGTATACATACGTAGTGGACATAACTCGTCCTCCCGCTCATGCCATCCTGGGAATCTGGGTTCCTCTTTCTTTCGGGGTCCGGTGTGATTTTTCCCTTCTATGCCCGAACCAGGTGCACCCTTCGCCCCCCACCTCCCCTGGCTCGGCTAAGGGACCTCACATTTGCTTACTCTATTTTAATGGAATATTTTTCATGGCCTGAGAGGCCAGGAAACCGCGGAAAGGAACTTCCTAGTTCCTGGCAAGCCAAACCTGAGCAAGCCCCTTCCCCCACGGGCCTGCTTTTTCCAGCACTGTGCTCCGCACGTTCAGCAGCAGCAAGTTTGGAAAAAAGAAAAGGCACAGAAAGCGGTGAACAATTGCAAATCGGTGATTTACAAAACAATCACAGAGTTGGAGAAAGTTGTGTCTTTGTCTCTGTCCGTTGGCTTGTTTCCCCCCAGATGCGCAGAGCTCTTAGTTCTTACAAAATAAGCTCTAAAACCAGTTAGCAAAGTCTAGCTCGGATCACAAGTTCAGATCCTCTAACCTCTTTCCTTCGGGTACATTTACAAGGGATTTAAAATATTAATAACAAATCAGAGCCAGCCGGTTTTGCAGAGGAAGCAACAATTGGTAGGTGGCTGAGACTATTCTTTGAGCTTTTCAGCTTCTCACTAAAGGCAGCTACTTTTGAAACACTAACCTCAAGCCCAAGCACGGAGGTTGAATCTGCCAGGGAGTTATTTCTGCAAACCGCTCTGCTCCCAGCAATGATCGTAACCAGTGACTTTGGGGCCCTAAGCCCACCCGCGGCGGGCCTGAAAGGCCGGTGGCAGGAGTAAGGCCCGACCCTGCATTCCTTGGTGCTGGCTTCTGGGAGCCCAGGGCCAGGGGTTAGTTCCCTCGCGCGTTTCATCTGGTGCATTAGGGTTTAATGAAAAGAAACACAAAAACCAAGCCATTAACTCCGCCAACGATTAAACGGGATGGTGACCTGCTGCTATTTCTCACACACAATGAAAGCACTGGCCAGGATAAGCGCTCGGGCAAGCTCTTGCCACCCCAGCCTCCACAGGGGCAGCGCATTAGCTATATAGTCAGGGTTACACCCCGATTCCACCCCTGGCTTCCTACTCGGGCTCCTTTCATCGGCGGGCTTCGCTCTGATTTCGGGTAACTGTGAGAGGAGCCGCTCCGGACCGGACAGGGGCAAAGGAGCCGACTGAATCTCTTGCTTTGGAGCTCAGTTGGGACGCGCGAGCCACTTGAAAACGTTCCCATCCCCGAGACACCGCACCGCGAAGTTACCCTGCAACAGTTGGGCGAGCTTCTAACTCCAACCTCTTCTCTCCCCCCCGCCCCAATAAATCCTCGAAATATTACTGGGCCCGGCTGAGATTTCAAAACAAACCCACAAGCCACGCGCTAAAACAGTTTCGCTTCTAGAACAACAAATTACTGCCCCCCCCAGACACACGTTGGGCCTGACTTCAGTTAACACCATGCAACACCCCCCTCTCCTTTGCTGAGGCGGGACCCCAACTACCCCAGGGGGGTTAAAATCCCTACTTATTGTGACCTACATGGGGCTGAGATGGAAAAGGTAAAATGAAACAAAAAAATCGGGGAAACGCGCCAAAGGAGAAGCTTGTTAAATAATTTATTGATTTATACAAAGTCTTTCCAACCGGCGTGGAGGCAATAGTTTTAATCCAATTTAAACTCCAGTGTCCAGTTTCGTCTGTCTTTTTGGTTGATTTTTTTATGTGATAGAGCATAAAATCCGTAGCGAGCAAGAAACTAAAACTGCCAAAACGCTCAATGAGAGGAGAGGGGCGAAATAAGAGCCATTTTTTACACTAGAAATATACATCACAAAAATCTGAAAGTTCCTATATACAAAGTGGCTGAGTTGCAGTCGGTGATCCATACAAAACAGTAACAAAATCTGATTGTTAGGAGCAGGAAATTGGCAAGAAAGACGAGGGGGAGGGGGGAGAAAGTAAAAAGAAACCAGATAAAGGAACGTTGGAAAGATTCCTCTGCAATTTACATCAATGAGAAGAAAGATAATTTCATAACTTATTCTGTAAAAAATATATACATTTCACATACATCTTAGGCTGTACAACACATCACTTTTAAACATCCAGTTACAATTCTTCTTTATAATGTTTATACCCTGGTTATTTCAGCTTTTGTAAAGCGCCTTAGGGAGCAGTCAGTCTTGTTGGCTAGGGGCTCTTGCCCTTCATCACAAAGTATCCGAGTTGTTACTGCAGGGGCTGATGAGGGGTAAATTTGTGGATTTGTGCTTTTTCAATAACCTCGTGATTTTTTCATCGTCTGAGTTGGGGTCCAGAGGTTTGTTATATTCATCATCGTCCTCATTATCTGAGCTCTCCTTCAGCTTCTCCGTCTCTGAATCGTGTTTTTTCTTAGCTGAGGCCATTTCTGCTGCGTGCCTCTTTCTCCATTTCGTCCTTCTGTTCTGGAACCACACCTGTTGGAGACCCGGTAGAAGAGGGGGGGGGGACCCTTAGCTGTAAGTCTCCTTCCAGCATCCCCTCCTCCTGCAGATTTGCAACCCTCCCTCCATACACATATAGAGCGCCTTTCAGAAAACTTGGTTTCACTTTCCCTCTGGAATATTGCTTGCCCTGGGCTGTTCCTGTTTAAACAGTAAAGTTGGGTGCCTACCGCCGTGTATAGGCCTTTGACATCACTGGTTCCGTCTCACAAGATAGCAGGATCGTTTATGTACTATTAAAAATTCAACCCCTTTATAAGAAAGGGGGTCATCACTTTTGACTCTCAAACAATAACATAAAGGCCAAACACTGTACATAAAAGTATTAAAAACTGACGACTGCAACAGGATAGCTGTAGAGAAATCTGTATGCTTGTGTGAAGTAATTGCATCTGCCGCTGCATAACACAGCTCATTCAAATTGAATCTGTATGGTTTAACAATGTCAGGCGAAGGAATATAGTGTCCTATTCCTAACTTCCCTTTTGTTACAATGAAGCCAAAATTAATTGTTGTTCAAATGGAATTTTGGTAGCATCGGAGAATAATATTCTTTTAAAAAGCGAATGGCCAAGAAAATAGTTCACGGTCAAATTATCTATAACCCAGCATACAATAGTCCAACATTGCCAAACTATTTCCCATTATTACTATGTTTAAACAAAATGTACACATGTCTAATATCCCACACGGAACTTATTGGAATATTGAGAAATGTGCAGTCATTTCCCTGGAGTAGTTTGTAACTGATTTGCAAAGCTAAGGACTCTGTATATTTAAGACAATGCAAAAGAACTTTAAAACACAAAGGTAAAATCTATTACATATAAAATATTATTTTAATTATAAATAACCTGGAAGCGTTTTTTAATATGTTTGCATCATTGTAAGGAATTAAACCAAATGTGAAAAGCTATGATCGTGTTGTCCAGAAAATAAAATATTACTGTTACGATTAAAGTAAATCAGAACTTTAGGTTATATTTCCTGTCGTAATTTTAATACTCCCTCAGGGTCTGTTAATTCAGTAAATTGTGAGTTGAAGAAGCAGTTATACTTCAGTTACGTGCCAGTTTCATCTTTCAACATCTGTGAATCCATTAGTAAAATAATCTTTACTCAGAGACGATTCTGGTGTGTAAAACGGAGCTTCTTACCTTAACTTGACTTTCTGTCATTCCTAACGAATAGGCCAGACGAGCTCTCTCAGGTCCTGCCAAATATTTAGTTTGTTCAAACGTTTTCTCCAAAGCAAAAATCTGCTGCCCTGAGAAAGTTGGTCTTGAGTGTTTCTTCTTTCCATCTTTGTCCAGAACCATTCCAGTCTGGGCTGCAAACAGAAGAAAATGTCCAGTCAGTTACTAGAGACTACATCTAATTTCAGTGCGAGAATCTGTTCTCCAATATAAAACGAAAAAAATCCCCTTGGTTTCAATCACGTTACTCCGGATTTCAACCCATGTAACCGGGAGCAGGATTTCGCCCTGTAATATTTAGCAGAATCGTATTGTAAATGACACCACGAAACTGCTGAAACGGCATTTAAATGATAATGAGACATGTTGTGATGAAGTTAGGCTGCAGTTTTTAGTTTATTACAATGAACAGTGTGAGGTTATGATACTGTTTCATGTATTGCAATTCTGAGTGCAACATGCCCCTGTGTTTATAAGTCTATACTGCTCAGTATCACAGGCAGGTTTACATCTTTATCCACCCGCTGTTGTCAATGGTATTTCCCACCTGCAGCACCAGATTAGATAGTTATGATAGGTCCACATCTTTGCCTTTGTAGCTAAGAAATCGAGAAAGATCCTGACTCAAAAAGGGACCTCTACAATCTCCTAGCGCAGCCAGACAGTAGAAAACACTACCGGGTGAGGAGGCGGATTTCAAAATTACCTTTACCAAAGGGGCCTTAATAAAAAGTCTGATTTCACGACAGACAAAAAAAAAATTCAAAAACAAACTCTCCCACACACAAATGTATTGGATCCTTCAACGCCTCCCCCCATCACTTCCTGCTCCCTTCTAGGATCAGATGCACCCTCACTTACCAGGACAGGCGATTCTCGGATCTCTCCAGGGAGATCCCTGCATAACTCCCGGCCAGAAAATAGGAGGTCGCCCAGGCAGCTCTGCCAAGGGCTTTGGGTACCTGGACACAGCTGCAGGGTTAAAATACATCCCTGCTGAAGTAGCCAGTCCATTAATCCGGGGCAGCCCGGTGAGGAGATTGGTGGTGGTTCCAACAGGTCTTCCCAGGATGTCGCTTATTCCGTGCGGAGTCCCTAAGGGGATCTGTGTGTTCAGTCCGCCCACGGCTGGTGCTTTGAAGCTGGAGGGATTCTGCAGGGTGTAGGGGAATAGAGACGTCTTCATTTCAGCCATGTTATGCAGAGCAGCCAGCGGTGTACTGCTCAGAACAAATGCACTCTGGCGATTAGTATCCATCTGCCCCACAGCTAACATTTGTGATCATCAATAAATCTATATATAGATGTATAAAAAAGCCAGCTGTTTTATTCTTAACCCACACGAGCAGCGCCAGCCACGGGCTCGTTAGTCTTAAAAAAAAAAAATCAAAATACCAGTCAGTAACAAAGTTTTGTGCTGAGTAGCAAGCGATCGCCTGGGCTCTGCCAGGATCTGCAGCTGCAGCAATGCACACTGTAAAGTTTCAGTCAGGAGGAAAACAAAAATGAGGCAGGAAAATATTGCAAAGCACAGGGAGGCAAAGTCTCGGTCAAAACAGACTTCAGCTGGCAGTGTCCCTGGACGACTTTGATTGCTGAGCCCCGATTGAAAATCCACTAGGAAATCAGAGGATTCGGAAGGGCGGGTGGTTTTGATGATTTTTTTGTTTGTTTTTTGGTAGTTACAGGCAGAGTTCCTTCCCGGTGAAATTGACTCAGAGCTGAGACCAGAGCTGTACAAGATGCACAGATAACCGCACAGCCACCTGCAAGGCGCGCTCTCTGATTGGACGAACCCTCTTCAGGAGCAGCTCGGATTGGCCAATGGATTGGCACGCTGGTCCTCCACTTTGCATCAACGTCATTCTGGAGAAGAGCAACACTAAATGAAGATTTTATTATAAAGTCAAGGTACTTTAAATGGCTGTAAATTTACCCACTGATTTATCTTTCAAACGACTAAATAAATCCAATTGAATGGGAATTTAGTTAGGCTAAAGCTTTAGAAGGGAATCAGAACAAAAAATATGAGCACACATTTTATCAGATCGAAATAATGCAGATTTTGAGATCAAATTACTAATGCATTAGTTTAACCCTGATTCATAGAAAACCAACTAACAACAACAACAAATTACAACTTCGTTAGTTTTATTTTTCTGTTATTTTTTCTCTGTTCAAAATATTTAGTGAAGTCGTAGAACCTAAATATAGGAGCTAATAAAAAAGTATCACACCAGGTATCTGAGCATTAGATTTGCCTTTTCCCCTTGATGCTCAGACTAAACAATACTCCAGACTGTTTACATTTGTCACACAGACTGTCAATTCTAACTGTTCGATTGCTAACTAGGATTGCTCACAAATGTGCAGCGGATTGTGCCCAGCGTTCTCTTTGATATAAAATGTAGATCTTATTATCTCTACAGCACTACAACCCCGTAACCTAGAACGAGCTTCTTAGCTGTCATTGGTATCTGTAGAAAGGCTTTTAAAGCAGAAGAACCAGACTTTTAACTAACCGAGCGAGGCGGGCTTTCTGTTTGAGAGTGAAATACGCTCTCGTGGTTCTTTTGTCATTTACAGTTTGGGCCGATTGTAACTCACAGGCAACTATACCGGTTCAGTGTGGGTTTTTGAATGCTGTTTACCTGATAATTAGTTTTCAATGCACTACTCTCTATTTAACTGCTAATTAGTTCTCTATACTCTCTAAACTGCTCACTATATATTATTTTTGAATTTTGAAAGCATTTTAAAGTATTATAGTTTAGGATTAAGTTTGATAGCACCTCCTGCCATCGGGGTTTAAACAGACTTCTCCACTGAAATCAGTGGGGACGTCCGCTTAAGAACTGGTGGCTGCATGTGGTCTGCTGTTCAAACTGAAAGAATGTATCTTAAATAATAAACGTGCTTTATACGTGAACTCGCAATATTTTACAGTGCATTAGCAGAAATATAAACCTTGTCAAAGATTATTTCTTAATCGAAAACATTCTTAGTTGTTACGAACATGAAAAAATGAGTAGGTGCCATATTGCTGGAAAATACATTTGGAGGGATTTTTTTAAAGGGGTGATTTCTTAGTTTATTTTTAAATGACTTTTCACGTAAGTTGTGGATACATTATTAGCAAAGGAATAGTGTGAACTATAGCTAACAGGGAAGTGAAACGTTCTAAAGTTTTTTAAAAGATATCTATGAATTTCCAAATGAAGCAAATGATTATTATTATTAAATAAATAAATAACATATACATTTAAATAGAAATACTATTAAGTGTATACTTTAATTTATTAAACGTATTAAATGCAGTAATTAAATGTATGATCATATAACAGTTGAAAAGTAGTTGTTTATCTTGAAATTGCTACCTTGATTATATTAAAATACATTTCTGGAATTAAAAACTTCGACTAGACCAATTATCTTTATTTTAGCCACTCTGACGTTGTATTCTCACTATCTATCCATCCTGGTCTGCATACCATTGTACATAATATTTCCAAGGAGCTGAAAAAAACAGTGAAATTGTTTGTTAAGGCCTCTTTAGAGTGTCATCAGCTTTGTATCCCGGGTCATATGGTTTATAAATACTATAATTAGAATTTGTATTTAAAAAGAGACGGTGAATGTCATCTTCTTTCAGCTCTTTGAATAGGGTACAACTACATTCTAGGTTCAGGCTTTGCTGTTTGGTGCTTAAAGGATTGTACGGAGGAAATTTATATTCATATAGCATCATGCACTGAAAATTCATATCTAAGCTGTAAAGATTCCTAAATCCGCTTGACGAGGTCCCGGATTTGATTCCCGTTGAGAATGAATTGATCATTTTTTCCTCCCGCTGTTTGGGTTTGCTAAAGGTGCCCGGTGCGCTAAGGCGGTTTATTATTCTTTCTGACTTTTCCGAAAAGTGACTGGTTAAGTGTTTGTCTTCTTAAAGGAGAGAATCTTTTACAGTGTTCTTTTCCCCTTTACCTGTGCGGTGGGTTTCGCTCTCTCTCTGATATTTTTATCTTGTCTTCCTGCCCTCTCCCCCGCACTCCCACTAGCATTTAAATAATCATACATGTGAGAGAACAACCTGGCTTCAGTTTGCAAGATTGTTTCCCTTGTAGTGATGTGTGATTTTTATCTTGTCTTCCTGCCCTCTCCCCCGCACTCCCACTAGCATTTAAATAATCATACATGTGAGAGAACAACCTGGCTTCAGTTTGCTCCTCAACTACAGTGATTGCTGGATACTTTGATACTGGCAGAATTTAGCTGGGAGAGTGCCTCCTCAGGGTTTAGATGATTTGTGGAGATGAAAGTCACTTGAGCCATTGCAGAAATATATTTCCAGTATTTAGCAGTGGAGGGGGACCTGAAATGATAGGCGAGTGGTGCTATTCGCCTGGAGTGGAACCGATATTTCCCCCTCTGTGAATATCGATTTTTCATTAACTGACCGTTTCAGTTCCAGCAAAATATAGCAAAGCCGCCCCACGGGTGATGGGGCTCGTGCTTTAATTAAAATAATAGATACAGGCCGAAAACTATAATTCCCTGGAGAGCAGAGATCACCGCCAGGTCTCCCGGATTTATTTTAATTACACAGGACAGATTAACAAAGGAAACATCTCACTTGCTTTTCTAGTTCTTGGGAGAGAAACTGACACCTATAAGTGCGCTCCAATTCCGAGTCCCTTCGCACTTTGCAGGGATCTCAGCGACATCGCTTGAAGGGAAACAAGCCCTGGTGACCATCCATCCTCTCCCTCCGATCTGAACCTGCCCTTTAGAACATCAGCCAGGAGCTCAGCCCAGCGCAGCGGGCGTTGAGAATGTGCGCTCATGGCTGGTCTTCGTGCTGAGACTCACTTGCCCTGGCCAGTTGGCCTTTTGGTCCAGGCGCTTGGGGCAGAGCGAAGCATTTTCCTGTTAAAGTGGAAGCAAGGGGGAGAGCCCTGTTCCCATTTCCCTTTTCAATTTGCTTGCTCCACTGAGGATTCGCACTTGCTTTGTACCTTAGTTTGGATTAAAGATCACCCCCATCTCCTCGTTTATCCAGATGATCGAAGGCCAGGGGCGTTTTGACAGGGTCCCCATGTGCACTATAGAACAGTAAATAGGGACAGGATTTTTTTTCCCCACCCCCGAGTAGATTATAGAAAGAATTGCCGCGTTCACATTAATCCCCACATGTTCCTTTGTATTTTAACCCTTTAAAAACTTCCCTGGAGCATGCTTAATTCGGAGGAAGGTGCAACAAAAGGGACGGGACATATCGGGACCATTGTAGGAGGAGATAGTTGTATGGGATGCCAACGTTATCACCGAAACCCAGCAACAGAACAGCCAATGGTTTTCCGTTGTCTCTAGAGTCCTCCAGCGTTTCAGGTTGCGATTGTTAGTGTGTGAAACGCTGAACTGCTCCGTGTGCTGTGTAGTCAGTTACCATTTTACTCACAGAGCCTTGGCGGGTCTCACATATGCATAAGTTGAGTCCCCTTAAAAGAAAGGAAATAGTTTACCTTCCACTGAGTGCGGGCTAGCTGCAGACTCTGTTCCCATTTTGCAACAAGCAGGGACAAACCCATCAGCAAACAGTAATGAAGGAAAACAAAGCGCTTAACAGAGAGGGGACAGATGCTCTGACATCTTCTGCTTTCTGTAACCCGGTCACAATTGGCCTTGTGTTGGGAAGAGCTCCCCTTAGGAGACACAGGGACAACTAGTGTCATAAAGAGCCCACATCCAGGCAGAGAGCAGGGCACCACCCCACGCTCAACAAACCCAGAGACCTTTTCAGCCAGTTCTTTGTGAAGAAAGAATGGACTGATTCAGCCTGACCGTCACTTCATAGTTCCAGGCTGGGAGGTTCAGGCTTTTCACTTTATTACCTCCAGCCTACTTCCACTGCCACTGAGCGCTCCCATCCTGCACGCGCAGCTGCTAATGTGCACAGACCGGCTGGTCCCATGACTAATATCGGTGACTGTGTGAAGTGTAATGACATCTAACGCACTTTACCTTTCTCCACGGCTTCTAACCTTCTTCCCCCCACCCATAAATACAAAGACTCAACTGCTTTGGCAGCCTTAGATTGAAATGAAAATGTAAAGTCAGCATTTAAGCCAAAACAAGCTCTGTAAATGTCCCAGGTGTAGGCAGTAAGTTTGAATTCAAAGGTGAAATTGGGAGATCATGTATGTCTTGAAATTTCCCAGTACCACCCTTTTTATTCTGCCACGGTGGGTGTGAAAAGTTTCTTCCAGCGTCTGATCACAATTGCTCCTTCTTAAACTGTCAACAAGGAAACACGTTTATTTCCAGCGATCACAGTTTATGCGTGTTTTACAGGGATGAAATGATAGTTTTTGCTAATTTTCTCTTCTCTCTCTCTCTTTCCTGCGCCTGTCATTTGGGTTCTTTTAAAATTCTGCCATAAATAAAACACAATCCAATACCGAGATGAGAAATCCTCCTTACAGCCCCTCGTCTTCACGCTAAAACATTGCTCTGAGCTTTGAGAATAATTTATATCCGTCATCAATGACACTTGTTACTCATTAATTGTACATTTGTCCTGTTTATTGACTTTCGTGCGATCTAATACCCCGAAGTTTTCTAGAAGGAAATATATGACTCTCATCTCTGCAGACCCCACGGCGTGATAAAACTGCTTTTACAATGTTTTATATCTTTGCTTTTGGCGCTTCCATGAGATAGGACACATTAAAAAGCGGCATCAGTTCAAAGTCCACGGCCTGGCAGCGCGACGCCTCGGGAATAGATTTTGCAGAGCTAGTGAGCAAGCGGAAGGCTGGGTGAAGAACTGAAGCCTTGACATTTTGCAACCGTAGTTCAAGAGGAGCCAAAGGAGGGCCCCAAATGTCCCATGACCTTAAGCCGCCCCCCAGCTCTACCTGTGGTTGATTTCCGCTCTTACAGCTTCTCTTTCATTCCCTGCAGCCTGTCACTGTCTTTCGGTGGTTTAACGCTGGAAAGAACTTCTGAGAATCATCTTTTAGGAAATTCACCTTTTCCCCTCCCCCCCTGTTAAATCTTGCCTTGTCCCGCAGGCCAGGAGCAGGTAAAACCCTCATTGACTGAGAGTAAAACCAAGCGGGGACCCCGCTCAGCAGCGTCCTGGGTGGCCCTGTCAATTGGGGCAGAGTTTAAGCTTTTGGTCCCCCCACTCCCAGGCATTTACTCCACAAAAATGTTGGTGTCAGAAGACTCAGTTACAGTCGGATTATTCCCCCCTAATTAAACCATGGGTTCATCTTGTAGTGAGCTGAGCCCCATCCGTATCCTAATTCCATCGCTGTCTGTGCTACAGCTTTGGAGTGCGGAAGGACAATTTCCCAGTTCATAGACAGGGATAGCCCCTCTCAATCACCAGCTGGAACTGCCCCCCTCCCCATCGTATTACTGTGCAGCCAGGCCCTACATTTCTAGGGTTTCCCCCCCCCTTTTTTTTTTCTACAGGCAAAGGAAAAACCTCCTGAGCCTGCAGACAGGCTGAAGCAATAACTCCAGGGGAGCTGGGAGCTAGCCCCAGGCATTTAAATTATCTGTTAACCTCGATTGTTAATGGTAGCATCGTAAATATCAACCTTGTCAGCTGTTTTACAGCTGATTACTGTGGTAAAACATCCACCTTACGTTCATATCCGCACCTGCTGTTCAAGACATAGACGCTGGGAAACGTTGATATAACAAATAGCCCATCTTCTGCCAGCAGAGGGATTTCCTCAAGCTGTGTATTTCAGGGTCCGCAGCACTTCGGCCAGTCGAGTTTTAAATAACTCCTGTCAGGTGAATTTCCCTACTCTGAGATCTCCTTATTCCGACGGTTTCCCTGATTCTTGTTTTGTTCCAGCCTGTTTTTTTCTGTTATTAATTTCATCTCGGTACTCCTAGTTCTACTCCTGGGCTTAACAGAGCAACTCGAGGAGAGAAGACGGGAGTAGCAGCCCGAGACTGAGGAAGGGGCTAGCGGATGGGGAGGGGGTGGGGGTAGACGTGATGAAATTTCTGCCATTTTTCCCCAGTTGGAGCCTGAAGCGGTAGTAAGTTACTAATCAAAGAACCACGTCTGGCAATCGTAGCAAACGGGGCCAGTAGATTAGCTGGGCTAGAGGGGAAGTTGCAGTGGGGGGGGCTGCAGTGTAGGCATCTGCCTGTGAAGACCCCCCCTAGGGATGCAGGTAACAGCCATCAATGCCCGGAACCCGCAGCCTTGGCGGCGCAGCTGAAGTCAGTCGGAAGGGTGGGGGCACAAGCCATTTCGGCTCGGACGGTAGGACAGCGGCTGTGTTTTGCTCTCGAGGTAGCTAGACAAGGGTTTATCCCCCAACAAAATGAACACCAGGAGAGACCAAAGAACGTGACCCAGGCGAGCAACTTTGTGGCAAACCTCAGCCCTTTCGCCTCATGTGCCGCGCGCGAGGGGCTGCACCGCGCCAGGCTCGGTGAGAGGCGAATGTCAGCTGTCCAAGGGCTTGATCGCCCCTTGATTTTGTGACAGCGGAGTCCTGTATGTGTGATTCCAGCTAGTCAGCTGCCTGCTCTGGCAATAAGGATGGAGCCGGAGCGAGCCCTTAATAGAGACTCTCTGATTGTTTGGCTTATAGGTGTCAACCGGGCAAGGAGAAAAGGCAAGTCTAGCTCAGCCTCTGGCCCAGGACTAGGCAATCGGAGCCCTAAGGGTCGGGAGGATCCCTTGTCCCTGGGTATTGCACAGCCACAGCGAACTGTGCCCCGGAAAATTACTTTCTGTAACACAAGTGGGTGATCTACGTCTGTGTGCAGCCAAGAGGCCACACGCCCTGTCCCACCAACGAGAGCCAAACAAGAGTTAACGGGACCGATCCTGCCCCCCACCCCCACAACTATTAAAGGAAATCTGATTTTGATTAATCCCAGAGACAGGGAATACCCGCATAGGTGCTGGAATTAGGTCATAGCCTTTGACTCCAACTGTAAACCCTACATCTCACTGTACAAATCCAGCACCCCGACACCCTGAACTCCCCATTGTAGCAAATGCCTGTGGAAGGCTCTGACCCTCCCCTCTTATTGATTTGGAGAAAAATTGATGATGGTTAAAAATAATATGCTCAGAGACAGAAAAGGGAGATTGTCGAACATGGTGAAAGTCTCACTGATGAAAATGTGTGGGTGACTTTGTCTAAAAAATCCTAAAAAATAAAAATTAAACCTCTTGGTGCATTATTTCGGTGTCTTTCTGACAGTAGGCTTAAGGTTAATTTCGGTTAAGCAAAATAAACTTCTTCTATATCCAATCGACGGATTCATATTAATTAAAATAATAAACTGATCAAAACACACTTTCTCCTTGAAGTTCAGCCTGGAGTCCTTTTTGTGCAGCGCTACACGTGTAAAAAACTGTGTAAGTGCCTCTGCTCTCCCGCAGTGAATTAGAAAGAAACGTTGTAAACATTTTCATTACAACCAATTGTTTTAGGAAATTAACGAAGTCGCTTGCTTTAGGCCTCAGTTAATGAAGGAGACTCAAAATGTCACAAAATTGCACCGTTTTATTTTGTTCTGATCATGGATTTTTTTTTTTGCAATTAGTTAGGGACACAAATGTAAGAGGACCCGATGGTGATACAGAGCATATTTGCCTGTCAACCCAGAGATCTGGTATCTGGCGTGCGATTTTCAATTAAATGGTGGGGGGCTTTGGTCAAAATTAAATTTGTGGATCAACTTACCCTAAGGAGATTTCCTCACAGCTGTCCTTAGTATCCCAGGAGTATATCACCATCAAACCCAGGCTACGTGAGACGCTCTAGTAAAGACAATTGCTGGCATATATGATTAGTGCTCCTAAAATTATTTACCGTTCACACTAAGTCTAACTGATGCATTCATTCCCGGAGTGAATATCACCCGTCAGAGAAAAAACTTTGACCAAACTCTGATGAGATTTACGCTGTCGGTGTTTGCCAGCCCATGATTTACAAAACAATCGTAAATCGGCTCCCAGTGCAGGGTCTGATGTGAAAGTGTAAAGTACAGCGCCAGAGCAACTAACAGCTCGTGGAAAAAGCTAATGTGCACGGGACCACCATTATTTTAGGCTGCTCAATAGTCTCCCTGTCTCTAGTCGCTGCGTTGATAGGCGATGGCTTAGCCTCACACTGAACGCCATGTGACTGTCTTCAGCAAGTGGCCGCTGAGGGGAGGGGGGGAGAAATGAAGGGTCCCTCTTGATACCATGCCCCATGAAGCCTCTTCCTGCTCTGTCCTCGCTTTGCAGAGCGCCTCGATCTATCTGTTGCTGTTCTACTGCCCTGCCACCCTGCCAAGCAGAACAAAGTTGGGGAAAAGGTCACTAAAGATCAGTAGATACGTTTTTGGGGGGGGCTGGAACTAGGTATCTTTTCCTTCCCGGCACTGATCATTGCCATACACTGAGAAAACAATACAGCCTTCTTACAACGCCAACCAATGGGTAGGCTTTTGCAACTTGATTTTTTAAAAAAAAAATAAAATAAAAATCCGAATTCCCAGCCTGCAGTGACTTTTGAACAACATCAGGTGCTGGAACTAGGTGTGCTGGGGGTGCTGCTGCATCCCCTGGTTTGAAGCGGTTGTCATTAGATCCTGGATTTACAGTTTGGTTCAATGGCTCTCAGCACCCCTCCTGTACAAATTGTTCCAGCATTTCTGTCAGGAAAAGCCTGTGGCACCGCTGCACTGGTTCGCAAAGCGGTGGGGCGATCATAAAAGCGTTCCCCTCGCCACCTAGTGCTGCTCTGCGGAAATGCCCTGAAAAATAAAGTCTTATAAATAGCAATAATAGAAGTCAGCTTTGCAAAATTATGATGAGAATTTATCAGCAGCGGCACAACATTTATTCACTCACTTTTACTAAGACGATGAAAAGAGTAATGCTATTTTACTTCCCTGTGGTCCCCCCCCAAGCAAATAGAATTAGGCAAAGTTTAATAATACAGTTGCCACCAGCATGTATGCAACAATGTATCTTTATAAGGCTATTCATAATTGATTAGTTTACTATTAGCTCATAATAGTTTCTGCTGCTGAGCTAATCATAATGGACACCTTCAACCCTGGCTGGTGTATAGCTCAGGTGGAAAAAATGGGCCTTTCCCCTACTTTGTTTTCATTGTCATGAATACAATTGTTTTAATGTACCATTTTTTTATAGGCTCCTCCAAGAGTCTGGACTGTCGAACAGAGCCGCACAAGAGCCTTATAGTTCACACAGACTCTGAGGTGACATGCTTTATTTTTAGGGCTCTAAAAAAATTTTCATCCTTCAAATTAGTCCAGTAATTGTAATAAAGGAAAGTGCATTAGGTGGATTGTACTGTTTCCTTGCATCATATTTTACCAGGCTGTAGTGATTTGTTTTTGTTTTTGTTTATACTTTAATTCCTGTCATCTAACGGTAAATATGATTGTTGGAAAGCATTTGGACACCAATATTAAATTGAAACAGGAGTTTTTAAATAAAAGGCTTTAGAGCCTGAGCATAATAAGCAAGATAAAAGTGGATTCAGACTAGCAAAGAAATGCAAAGAAACATCAGTAGTAACCTGCCAAACTGTCCTCTGGTGTGTAACCCTTGATTCACATGGAGTCATTTGGGAACAAAATATTATTTCATGTCCACTTTTTTCCCTTCTCATTCTGTTAAGGAAAAATGACACTTTTTGTTGGGCTGTTCACTGATAATAAACACAGCACTTCATTACATTTAACTGTCTTTCTATGGGAGAGATTGCTTTAACTCTGCAACTATTGAAATTAATGGAAGTTTTGCCCTGCCTCCCATGGGAATAGAAACAAGCCACTGGTGACATTTTGGTTTGCAAATAAATGACTACCTTTTCGGGCCATACTTATTACCAGTCTCAGTTTCGTTTCAAAATTAACAGAGAATAAACACCTCTGCTGTTAACCCATTTATCCATGTTTGTAATGTAGCATTGTACTAAGCTTAGCCAATGTGGTTTATAGTTACCTTAGGAAAAAGAACAATTTTCTGTTTAATGAAGATTTTAGTGTAGTGTTTCTTATGGGCCAAACTCTAATTCCTCTGCATGAGCTTTTTGATTAGACAGAAAGAAACCTGATTAATCACATGCATTTAAATAGGCCGCAAGCCAAATGCCCGCTGAGGTCAGGCTTTGCGTTCGTTGGTGTTTGGGCTGATAAAGGCCAGCAGGATTTGGCCCATTAAATGTTGTTTGTTTATTATGATATTTCAGTTGTATAAAGGGTTCAAGCCTGACTGTCTTGTGCTGCAAAAGTTCCACTGACAATGCGTGTGTTTGGATTTAATTCAGTGGGCAGGTTTAATGTACAAAGAAGTCAGGCTTATGGCCAAACTGCTTTTGTAGAATATGTGCCACCTCTTGTGCAAAAATGTTTGGCAAGTGTTTAGAAGCTCTGCTGGACTTTTCTCTTACACAAGTGTAGAGACAACAAAATAAAACCACAGATGAGGATAACATAGATTTCATGCTTAGATCATATGCTTTGTCTTTCTGTGTCTGCGTTGGTTAGTTTATATGTATATATCTACAATACATATAGTATACAAATACATGCAAAACAAAACAAATGACTTGTGCAGCAAGTGTTCTGTAGCTAAGTGATATGTCAGCAGTGATTTTTATAGTTTCTGATATGCAGTTTTATGTTAAACTAGAGTCTGTAGTTTAAATCATTTTAGCATATGAAGTGACTCAGATGCATAAATGTTTTCAGGACTGGCATTGTATTTGAGCAACATATAGCAGAATGCGGTACTGGTCCTGATTTGGGCCTCTGAGTACATTATAAACAGTCTTATTAATAATAATACTAATATCCAAGTCTTTGGCCTGACATTTCTTTTGTTGAATTACACATGGAAATATGAGAAGTGGAGTGTGATTAGCCAAGCAACCTGGGCATGGAGAGTAAGCACTTGACATGCTAACAATAGCACAGAGAGTCTATAAGTCAGCCATATCAGAGGTTGTGGAGCAACATGAATGTGTTTTAATGGAGTAAAAAATATAATTCCTCTTGGAAGCTAATACGTTGTGGCAAAGCACTTAGTTTTGTCTGTGTTCAGACTGAATGTTATGTGTAACCATGGAGTATGGCATGATTTGGCATGAAAAGCCTGTTGAGAATGGGATGTTACTTAAAGGGATTACATAAAGGGGTGCTGAGTTTTGGATTTGGGAATCTGAAGCCAGGTGACATCTGTCTGGTTTTAGGCTTTGCATTAGCAGGCCTGCAAAGGCTGTGTATATCGTCCCTTGCCATTTTCGGATATATATGGCCTATGACTTTGTTGTTGTTTATTTTTTTTTAATCTAATGTCAATCATACAATAAATATAGGGAATCACTCATGCCAGTCAATTTTGCTTCCTTAGCTGAACCATATGCTTCTACATCCAGCAATTCCTCAGGAGAGAAGAAAAATAAAGTAAATATTTAGAACATCATTGAATTAACTGTGAATTTGGAGTATCTCCAAAAATCTATTCAGAGTAAAGTTAATAAAGAAAATATCACTGCCATAATGTGGGCTGGAAGAAGTAGAAACTGTAAACAATTTATGGAAAAATGGTCTCTTTGGGACAGATTGCCACCCCTTTGCAGAAACCTACAGAAAAGAGACCATAGAGCTAGGAAAACTCCACAGTGTTCCAGGACTCTTTGTTGCTTTTTACAGATCCAGACTAACATGGCTACCCCGCTGATACTCGATATAATGTTCTTGTTAGAGATGGTGAGCTGGTGAGCTGTGATGTTTACAGCAAGTGAGGCCTCCCAATCCCATGAATCTTTAGGACCCATAGGGAAGGGGTGCCACAGACCTGTACAGTGTCAGGGGACAAGTGAGAGGTCCTCTCCACACAGGGGACTTGTTCTTCTACTGTAGCTCTGTGTCCCTCACAGCACATTTCCTGCTTCTTTGCAGCACAGCTCCAATGGATCCATGTTGTCATTGCTTCCACAGCCAGCAGCCACCTCTGGGTCCTATTAAATGGCAAGGTTTTTGCCCCAAAGGGGTCCATACAAAGTGAATACATCCTAGTATTTTCTTTGTGGGGTATCTTCACAGGGTGACATATGTCCCTGCTGGCCACACTCCTACCTTTTATGTTCCTCCCTGGCCACCCACTTCCTGTTCCTTTCCCACATGTGACACTCCTTTGTGGGGGCCAGAGAGTTGGAAGGAACATAGCAATGTCAGGAACTGTCCCCTTTTGTCTACATGGAAGGCGTACCCCATGTGCAAGGATTTCAAGGTACAACTGGGCTCAATAGTAGGCTGAAAAACTGCTCTCACAGACTCTCCTACATTTGTGTTTTTTGTCTTAGTCTCATTTTAGAGCTTGATCCCACAGTATCCCCCTAGTTGAGGACTCATGTATAGCACACAAGACCAAGACATTAATTCCACGTGCTGCCTTAGGCTTTATTAGGTCACTATATGGGTAAGAACAAGCGTTGTAAGGAAAAGAGAGAGCAACAAATTTCCCTGCGAAGTCTTACATTTCAGGAAGAAAATGACAGCATTCCAGGCCTAGAAGGAGAGGATTAAAAGAACAGTGCCCGAGGCACACCCAGCTAACAGATATAAGGGCGCCACCTTAAAGTTTTATAACCCTATACATTCAGTGTTAAAGGGAGATTAAAACAATTAATAAGCTAATTAATGTACTGGCAAAGTTTCTCTTAGAGACTACTGCTATCTTAACAGCTGTAGGGAGTGATTAACTGAAGGTCAATACTAGGGTGCATAATAAAATGAAAAAAAATCCACTTGTGGTCAAAGGGTACTTGAATGCCAAGTAAAAAGGAGAGGGGAGGAGATATGTCAGTCAAACAGGAAGCTTATGGAGGTTGTGCTAGGCTTTAAAAGCACAGACTAAGTTTGCCAAGGCAAAAAGGAAGTTTGCTGGTTTTGTCACTACTGTGTCATGCTGTTTATTTCTTAAACATTCCTTGTATGTGCCAATTAATTGTTTCCCTGGTAGAATCTAACAATGCATTCCAAAGAGATTTTAAAACTTGGGCATTCTCATTCAAGAGTTTGTGCTAAACTATTTGGTTTCTGCTGGCAATCTATTGTAATGAAAAACTGGTTGATGGTTGTCATTCAAACCGATTATTTCTTGTGGCTAAAATTAGTTAAAGGGCCAGCCAGCCTAGGTCAATACACATATTAAGGGGAGTCAGGGTCAGCCTGGCCTGTGAGGAACCACCTACCCTCCCTCCTCAGCTGATCCCGATTGGCTGGGGATCAGATGTCTTGGGCCAATAATTATCAGACCTAGCTGGGAAGGAATCAGGTGATTTCCTAAGGGTTGAGAGAACTTCACTGGGGAGGAGTGATGTAGGGGAGAGGTTATCTCCTGTGACTGGCCTCTAAAGGACAGGAGAGTCTTGTGCTAGGGCTTATGGAGGGCCAAATCTAAACAGCGGTCTGGCAATTGATGGGAATATGGATGAGAACCAAACTGGGGAAGGACTCTAGGGAGGAAGTCCTGAGGGTCAGTGACTTGGTTATGAGCTGGGACTCCAGGGAGAAAATGTGAAGGGTCAGCACTCTGAGAGAATGAAGTGGAAGGGTAGCCTAGGAGGGGCAGAAGACCCTTCCATGTTATATTTCCTTTGGGACAACATAAGTTTATCAGTGCCCTGCATGGGTGTGCTGAGCAAGAGATGGTAGGACACAACTGGGTGCTGTGGACGCTGACCCTGACACATATATCTACAATATTGGATTTCAAATATATTAAAATAAAGACACATACATATTTATATGTAGATTTGAGAAATGCTTGAACTAGTCCTTGGACTCCTCATTTTGTTTTAAAGGTAGGAGGAAGAATAGTCCTAAATCATTGAAAACATTTCCCTCTTGAGTAGGCCAAGAGTTACTAAAATGTAATTAATCAACTTTATTTTGCCATGTGCAGTCTTATGAATTAATAGATTGTTCCTTTGTTTAACAAGAAGTCTCATAGTTATGATCAATGGATGGTGAGCTTGGTCTCTTCTCCTGAAAACTCTAATCTGTCAGCCTGTCTCCATGATATTTGGGAATTGTCATATTCAGGGGTGCACTCCAGACCAATGAAGGGTTGTGTCACTCTCTGTCCTGTACCCTGAGTGCCTCAAAATGCTCTTCAGCTGGGGTTAACTTGTTTGGACCCTTCTAACCAGCAAAGAAGCAGACACTGAGTGGCTATGTGTTAAGCAGCTCTGACTCAGCTATTCTCATTCCAGCAGCCTGCTTACTACACAACAGCCATGCGCTAGTCTCTACTACCCAATTACCAGGGTTTAAATTCACAGAGATTATTTTCTGAAGTCCTTCACATCCTGACTCCCCTCTCATCCCCGCAGGCTTCAACTAAAAGGCAGAGAGTATCGGGGCTTTAGCCCTGTGTGTGTATGGGACCGCACCAGGGCTTGTGGCTCAGTCCTGCAAGCTATAGATAACATTCTATGAAAAAGATTGTGAGAACAAAGAAATAAAGCCCCATAAATAGTTTGATCAAGTCAGATTAAAAACAAAACATACCCATGCCCTTAAAGAGGTCACACTCTAAACAGTTTTTCCAAATGATGGATTTTGTAGACAAGCTAAACAATGCGCTCCAGAAGAGAAACTTGTGGAAGGGTTGGGACACTCAGTGAGTTTCAGTTTGAAATATTTCTTATGAATCATTCTGTCTGGGGCGGAGTTGGCCCCCACCATGCATTAAGCAGGGTGGTCCAGCCCTCCTAGAATCTGTGGGGAAATTGGCCTTTCTGTGGATGTTCCATACTGCCACTGACTCATGGATGCTGTGATACTACAGAATCAGGTGGTCTTGTCACCTGATACTAAATATTACCTGGGACTTCTTGTAACTTTCCACTGGAAGGGAAGGGGTGTGTATGTCAAGTTTAGAAAACAAAGGATTCTCACCTTATGCAAATCCTATTTAAGGGTGGAGAGGAAGGCAAACGGGGCTCCTCCTCTCCATGGCCCGTTTGCCCAAGAAGAAAGACTGCAAAAGCCACCTGAAGGGAAGGCAAGGGGGGACTCCAGACTGAAACAGGGGTCCAGTCTGAAAAGGAATATAATTGGAACATTGAACCACAGAAACTTTGCAACCCACCTAAAATAACATTTAGGGTGAGATTTTACATTTTGTAACCTGTTGACCTTAGCTTGCGTATTTTGCTTGATTTGGTCTGTAATCTGCTTTTTTCTTCTGTTATCGCATATATTCACTTAAAATTCAGCTTTTGTAGTTAAATTTATTGCTTGTTTATAATATAACCCAGTTTATGTAATTTCTAACTCGAGGGGACAAGAAGTTGTGCATATCTCCCTCCACTTTGAGGGAGGGGGCAAATTTCATAAAACCTTTGGGTTTGTACCCCTTAAAGGGAGTGGGCACCAGAGCGTTGGGGAAAGCCTCTAAGGCTGAATCTTTCCAGAGTGGATCTGTCTCTCTGTGCAGCTGAGTGTGTCCCTGCCTGTATGCTTGGCTAGAAGAAGCTAGTGAGCCTAACCCAGCAAGGCCAGGTAAAGGGGACCCAGGCTAGCAGAATAGGTTGATTGAGCAGGTGAAGCTCAGTTAAACCCCAGCACGTTAGGTGCCACCCCCAAAGGGCTCAAACTCATCACAGGGCTATCCTGTGCCCTGCTGCGCCCCCTTCTTGAGCAGCCTGCCCACACCAGAGAGCCCTAAATGTGCAGAATTATCCATTGCTGTGGTGACTTCATGCAGTATTGGTTCAAGACCGCTACTTCTGACTACATTTGGGACATTTCAGCAGGCGTTCTGGTCTTTTTCTATTGCAAAAAATAGTTATGAAAGATTCGTGGTTGTTTAGTGATAACAATTAATGCCTCCATCAACCACGAACACTTCATAACTGTCCTCTGTTGCAATACTTTCCTTAAAGAACAAGGACAACAGAAGTTTCATATCTATAGTGTAACCCAGATCGAGGCGCTGACATTTCTGACTCAGACTGGAGTCAAGAACTATATTAAATGTATGGTTTCAATGTGCAGTAAATATACCCAATTGCAATATTTCATAATACACACTTTATAATATCATTTTTGTGAATACAATTTGAAAAAAAAATCTACCATTTCCATGACCTAAATTCTTGATACCAAGTGTCATTATTTTTCCGCTTATGGGATTGTCTTCTGAGGTTGAGCTTTTAGTCTCAGACTGATGAACTATTTGAAAAAAAAATGTATAGCTAAGTCTATTGAGCTTGACTGGTTTCTGTGTCTGTTTGATATCTATCAGCATAAATTTGACTCTTATGTTATATTGAAGTTTTCAATTTCTTGGCCCCTTTTGGTGTAAAGACTCATTCTTCAGCTATAGATTTCAAACTCCAAGGATTTCAAAGCCCTTGGAAAATATCAATTAAGCTCACAATAGTCTAGAAGATAGGCAACAAATCACTTCACCCACCACTTGAAATGTAGACAATTCCACTCCAAGAAGTGGAACATAGCACTTCAGTACTACGTATTTTATAATAACAAGTTACAAATAGTCTCCATTCCACATGAAACTGCAGATAGAGTTTAAGTAGGGAATATATAATTACCAGAACAAGACTTCTGTCAAGCTAATGGAGTTAACAATCTTTCTTTTACAAAAAGTATTTTTGATGACTACATGATCAGGATCTTCTTGGCTTTATGGTTCTTCCCAAATAAACAGCACATTTGGCAACACAGCTGCACCCAAACATGCTGGGAATTGGATCAGTATTGACTCAGTGTGTCACCTGCTGAATTAGCTGGGCTGCTTCCTGAAGCTCCTAGGTGCTCTTTTTGAAGTCTCCAGTCCATGGTTGGTACTTTAGCTGGAAACCTATTCCGTCCTTGTCATAAACAGATAGCTAAGGGTTAATGTCTCTTTCACCTGTAAAGGGTTAACAAATAGTGACCTGCAACACCTGACCAGAGGACTAATCTGAGGACAAGATACTTTCAAATCTGGGTGGAGGGAAGCTTGGGTATGTCTTTTTTTCTGTCTGCTGTTCTTTCTGGGTCCTGAAAGGAACTAGACGTGCAACCAGGTTTCTTGCCAATCTCTCTGCTACAGTCTCATATATTCAGAATAGTAAGTATTAAGTAGAAAGGCGGTTATAGTCTTTTAAATTGTTTTTCTGTATTTGCAAATGTGTAGTTTGCTGGAAGTATTTTTAAATTGTATTTTTGCTGGGGGAAGGCTTTTCTCACTGGTGTCTATAAGCCGAAAGACCCTGTGATATTACATCTTGTATTTACAGAGATTTCTTATTTTTTCTTTCTTTTATTAAAAACTTCCTTTTAAAGACCTGTTTGATTTTTTCCCCAGTTGAGGCTCAAGGGAATTGAGTCTGTACTTATCAGGGAAGTGATGGGAGACAGGGAGAAAGAAGGGAGGGGGAAGGCAGAATCCCTTTGTTTAGATTCATGGAGCTTGAATCTGTATTGCCTCTGGGTGAGGTGGAAAGCCTCTGTTTTAAGATTCAAGGAGTTGAAACCCCGTGATCCTCCAGGGTAACCCAGGGAGGGAAAGCCTAGGAGAGGCACTGGTGAGGGAAAGAGTTTACTTTCCTTGTGTTAGGATCCAGGGGGTTTGGATCTTGGGGGTCCCCTGGGGAGGTTTTGGGGAGACCAGAGTTTATCAGGCACTCAGAGTCCAGATTGGTGGCAGCGTATCAGATCTAAGCTGGTAATTAAGCTTAGAGGAATTCATGCTAGTACCTCATTTATTTGGACTCTAAGGTTCAGATTGGGGAAAAATACTATGACAGTTCTGTCTATTGCTTCATTTCTGCTAATGACCTGCATTATTGTTAGTGTTTTATAAACAGTATTTCCTTACATCCGGCCTAGCTTGCCGGCTTCTCCCCTCACTCAACCTGATAGTTTTTCTAGTTGTGTCCATTATAATAGTTTATCCTTTTAATGAGAGGCAGCTACAAGTTATTCTTTCAGTGAGATAAGCCCTTGTGTGCTCTATCTTATCTAACCAAGATGGAGAAATCGTTTGCCCTTATTAGTATTAAACAGATGTATAAACTTTGCTGCAAGTCATTAGTGCTATAAAGCGATTGCTTTCCTATTGATAGCCCAGATAGGAAATTTGGGAGTAAATTGCCAATAAACAAAGAGAATGCTTGTAAGCTCTATTGATTCCCACTGAGCCACAGATAAGTGTTTTGTTAGTAAAACTCTTCCTGAATGTACAAGCAAGGTAAAACCTAATTAGTGAGGCTCTGAGTGAAAAAGCAACTTTAGGTGACATATTCATTTTTTCCTTGGAAAGGTCAGCTCTTCCCCAGTTATATAGACAACTGCTAGCAATGTGACTACAGTTCTTACTTCTACTGTCAGGGCATCCCAATGGCACAACGGAGGGAACAGCATGGTATTTTCTCTCATAGACATCACCAGTACCACAGGAGAGTCCACAAGCCACAGTGAAGGCAAATAGAATCATAGCTGTATATGACTGGAATGGACCTCGACAGAGCATCTAGTCCAGTCCCCTGCACTGGGGAGGGTATTATATAGACCCTTCCTGATAGGTGTTTGTCCAGCCTGTTCTTATAAATTGCCAGTGATGCAGATTCTATAACCCTCTCTCGGTAATTTATTCTAGTGCTTAACTACCTTTAAAGTTAGGAAGTTTTTCCTAATGTCCCCTAAATCTCCCTTGCTGAAATTTAAGTCTATTACTTCTTGTCCTGTCTTCAGTGGTTAAGAAGAACATTTTATCACCTTCCTCTTTATAACAATCTTTTACATACTTGAATATGGTTATGATGTCCTTGCTCAGTTTCTCCAGACTAAAAAAATCCATTTTTTTTCAATCTTTCCTTGTAGGTCATGTTTTCTAGATCTTTAAGCATTTTTGATGCTTTCCTTTGGACTTGCTCCAATTTGTTCACAGCGTTCCTGAAGTGTGGTGCCCAGTACTAACCACAATACTGCAGTTGGGGCGCCTTATCAATGCTGAATAAAGTAAGTGGAAAAATTTCTTCTTGTGGCTTGCTTACAACACCCTTGCTAATGTATCCCAGATTGGTGTTAATTTTTTTTGCAAGAGCATTACACTGTTGACTCATTTTTAGTTTGTGAGTCACTGTACCCCACAAAGATTCTTTTCTGTTGTACACCTTCCTAGGCAGTCATTTTCCATTTTGTGACTGTGTATTCCTTCCAAAGTGTAGTACTTTGCATTTGTCCTTATTGACTTTCAGCCTATTCATTTCAGACCATGTCTTCATTTTGAATTCCAATCCTGTCTCCCAAAGTGCTTGCAACCCCTCACAGCTTGGTATTATCTGCAAACTTTATGTGTACTCTCCATGCTATCATCCAAATCATTCATGACAATATAGAATAGAACCAGACCCACGACAGATCCCTGTGGTACCCTTGATAACTATTCTGTAAGGTTTTCTCACTAGTTGCATGTCCATCTTTTAGGAGGTCCATACAGGCTATATGTCCCTAGTTTGTTTATGAGAAGGTCATAAGTTTGTTACCCTGTCAAAGAAGGATATTAGGTTGGTTTGACATGATTTGTTCTTCATAAATCCACATTGACTGTTATCACCTTACTATCTTCTAGGTCACAGGTGGGCAAACATCTGGCCTGTGTACCTGTCCTGCCTGGCCCTTGAGCTCCTGGCCAGGGAGGCTAGCTGCAGAGCACTGCGCTGCCAGCACTCTGGCCCGCTGCTCCCACCAAGCAGAACAGAGGCATGGCTGCGAGCTCCTGCTGCTCTGAGTGGCCTGGTAAGGGGGCAGGTGTGGGGGCATTGGATAAGAGGCCGGGGGTCCTTGGGGGCAGTCAGGGGACAGGGAGCAGGGGACAGTTGGATGGGGCAGAGGTTCTGTGGGGGCCGGTCAGGGGATGGGGAACAAGGGGGTTGGATAGGCATGGGTGTCCCAGGAGGCCTGTCAGAGGGCGGAGGTGTGGATAGGGGTTGGGGCAGTCAGGGGACAGGAAGCGGGGTGGTGGTAGCTTGAGGGTGGAGTCCTGGCGGGGCAGTTAGGGATGGGGGTCCTGAAATGGGGCGGTCAGGGGACAAGGTGTGGGGAGGTTGTGAGGGGGGGATGGGTAGTGGGAGGGGGTGGATAGAGGGCAGGGGCCAGGCTGTTTGGGGAGGCACAGCCTTCCCTACCCAGCCGTTCATACAGTTTTGCAACCCCGATCTGGCTCTCGGTCCAAAAAGTTTGCCCATTCCTGTTCTAGGTGTGTACAAATTGATTGTTTATTTTCTCCATTATCTTTCTGGGTACAGAAGTGAAGCTGACTGGTCTATAATTCCCTGGGTTGTCCTTTATTCCCCTTTTTATAGATAGCTACTATATTTGACCTTTTTCAGTCCTCTGGGATCTCCCCTGTCCTCCATGAGTTCTTAAAGAGAATCGCCAATGGCTCAGATATCTCTTCAGCCAATTCCTTAAGTATTCTAGGGTGCATTTCATCAGACCTGACTGACTTGAAGACACCTAACTTGTCTAAGTAATTCTTAACATGTTCTTTTCCTATTTTACCATCACAGCCCCTCCCATTTATACTGAGGTTCACTAGGTTAGTAGTCCAGTCACTGCTAACCTTTCGGGTGAAAAGTGAAACAAAAAAGGCACAGTACTTTGGCCCTTGCTTTGTTTTCTGTTATTGGCTTTCCCTCGTCAATGAGTAATGGGCCTACCCCACCCTTGGTCTTGCTCTTGCTTCTCATGTACTTGTAAAATGTGTTCCTTTATGTCCTTAGCTAGTTTAATCTCATTTTGTACTGTGACTTTTTGTCCCTATGCGCTTGTGTTTTTTTATATTTATCTTTCTTAATTTGACCAACTTTCACTTTTTGTATGACTCTTTTTTGAATTGCAGATTGTTGAAGATCTTCTCTTACCATACTTTCTATCTTGCCTGTGTGTTGAGATGATTTGCTTATGTGCCCTTGTGATGTTATCTGATTAAAATTTGACCATGTAGATCAGGGGTAGGCAACCTACGGCATGCATGGCGCCTTCGGCACGCGGGCTGATTTTCAGTGGCACTCACACTGCCCGGATCCTGGCCACCGGTCCAGGGGGCTCTGCATTTTAATATAATTTTAAATAAAGCTTCTTAAACATTTTGAAAACTTTATTTACTTTACATACAACAATAGTTTAATTATATTATAGACTTATAGAAAGAGACCTTCTAAAAACATTAAAATGTATTACTGGCAAGTGAAACCTTAAAATAGAGTGAATAAATGAAGACTCGGCACGCCACTTCTGAAAGGTTGCCGACCCCTGATGTAGATCATTGTTGCAACCGCTGTTATATATTTGCAACAAATCTTGCACAAAATGTGGCATGTAAGATGTCTATGAAAAAGTTATGATTTGCTGGTTATGATTATGCTATATGTATTGTGACAAAGTTCCTCCTCTACCTTGGTGGGTCCTGCACTTCTTGGCAGATTTGCTCACCTCAGTGATCTTCCCCACAGTCTGGGTCAACTCCTCCTGTGTCTGATCAGGAGTTGGGAGGTTTGGGGGGAACCCGGCCGCCCTCTACTACCGTTCCAGCCCTCACCAGGCCCTGTGGATGCAGCGTCTAAGTACTCCTGTAACACTGCATGAACAAGCTACAACTCCCGGGTACTCCCTGGGCCTCCTCCAAACACCTTTTCTTACCCACCTACAGGATTATCTCCGCCTGATGCTGATAAGCTGTTCGCCTTAAATCTCAAGCAGTAACACTCTTCTCTCTTTCAGCGCCTCCTTTTGCTCCCAGCTTGTTTTCTTTTACCTCCTCACGCGGCATCCTGCTCCACTGGCCCCCCCCTGACGGGAGTGAGGCTCTTTAAACCCAGGCCCTGATAGCCTGCCATTGATGTGCAGTTTCTAATAAAGTAGCTATACTGCCTTCTAAAGTCTTAAATGGGCCACAGGGCTTGATAACCCTGGACAAAACTGCCAGTTTGGTACCAGGTCTAGGATTGTGAGCCGGGCTAACAACTGTTCCAGAACTTTACTGTAGCCATCGGCTGCCCCATCACATACTCCCCCCTGCGCTTCAGACACCATAGGGTGGGCAAATTGGACCCAGCAGTGGCCGTGAAGACATGCAAGTGTGGCCATGGGGCATCCAGCCCGTGCCGTATGAGGAACTGAATGTTGGAGGGACAAAACCACCTGGTGACCCTGGAATGGTCGTTCTTATCATGCATCCACTGAAGGGGTGCATGTCAGTCACAAGAGAAATCGCCGGCCTATAGAGGAATAACGCAGCGTACTCCATGTCCCTTCGACAGCAAGGCATTGCTCTCTCTAAGTACTGCAAACTCTGTTCTCTGGAGCAGCTCTGCTTAGGTAAGGATCGGGTGTCTCCCAAGATTTCGACAGAACCGCCCCCAACGCACCCGGAAGCATCTGTTTGGCAAAATAAATTCCTTGCAAGTCCGGGAATGTAGCCGACACTCGACAAGAGGTGCAGTATCGCCTGACATCTTCAGGTACTCTAGCCAGAAAAACCTCCGCAGATCCTGGCCTGGTTTTCTCACCTCTATGTCCCCAAAACAGATGAACTGTGGGCGAGGGATCAAGAAAGCTTTTGATGTTTTGTGGCACCAGAAGTTGAATGTATCTTCCTGCTAACTGCATTGCAGACCCACACGGTATCAGGAGATCCTTCTGCACATAAAGTAGGGTCCCTAGACCCCGTGACCTTCCTCCCACTGGAGCCCATCTATCTCAGCCACCTTCTCCTGAAGTACATATCAGGCCTCGCCGGTCGCCTCCCGAAAGTCCTCTCTCCCCAGGACTAACCGCCCTGAGCTCCCAGCGGGCCAGCTCTGTTCTCCAACGCTCATCACCCGCATAGGCTGCGGCCAGCTCCGGCTCACCTTCCATGCTGGTAGTTTCCTCGATGGCTGCCTAGGTCATCACCTACAGTGCGGTCTTCTGGCCCTGGTCAGGATCGGGTTCCCAAGGCCTTGCGGCCTCTTTCTTTTTTTCTCCGGGCCTTTGAGGGGCTGAGAAAGACGAGAAGACCTGCAAACATTGGTTGACACCCCCAAGAGAAGTCACTGCAACAGGGTCCCCAGTCCTCCAGCCTCCTGGGGGGAGAAATTACAACACCCTGGATGTCCCTCCAAGATACAGGGTTGGAATTTAGGAGTGACGCCACGGTCACTCAATAGGGTCCCCGAGACGCCTTCTCCACGGGATAGGTGGGGTAATGACTCACGGCCCCATGCATCCATGCACCTGCTACAATGTTCTTGTAGCAGCGGGCTACTTTTACCGAGCTTACCCGATATAAGGGTGATAGCGCCCCCGAATCCACAACGCGTATCTCTACTTCCATAATCCTTCACAAGCCTGGTGGTAGTATGCCAGGGCTAGATGTGACAACCTCAGTGATAAGGGAGCAGGACTTCCCAGCCCCCAGGTTGCATGGCAATAGGCTCCTGTGCTGGACAGTGGCTGCTATGTCCCACATCCCCACATAGCCATAACATTATGAATTGTTCTAATCATTCCCGCTCTATCAGTGGGTTAGGGGGTTAATCTCAGGGTTCCCCCTATCGCAGGCCATCCCCTCTGAGGGTCTCCGCTGGGTGCGCCCCCTCTTCCTCCACCTAGGACTCCCAGGGGGTGCGCCCCACCTCGCAGGTGGTTGGGTTGCTACGAAAGGGGCTTTCCTTGGGAAAGTCGGTGTCATTCCCTGGGCTGTCAGCGTTTTTCTACCCAGCTGATCAACTCATCATAGGGGAAGTGATCGGTGCGGCCGACCCATTTCGGAAGACCTGTGCAGGGCCTCACGTAACCGGTCGATGAACCAGAACCTCTAGTATCTCTTCTGGACTCCGGGACGTCGTGCAAACCGACTTTCATGCTAGATATGAGGCATACAGTGACCCGCGGGTTGTCTTCCTGTACTCACCTGATAACCGCTGGCCAGCACTGCAGTGTTACCCAGATCTGCCAGATCTCTGCGGCAGCTGGGTAGCGCTGCAGCCCTCAGCAGATCAGGCAGCCTTCGGGTCTCCCACCAGGGATGGGCAAGGATGCCAACGACTGATCCGAGGCCTAGGCCTCCCGAGGCTGTCCCTCTCAAGGCAGAAGTATGCCCGCTACAGCATCCGCCCCGTCATTTCTGCAGCCAATGGCTGCCCGTATAAAGCGCATGCCACATCCGGCCACGGTCAGCTCGGTAAGGGTTACCTGGCTACCAGTTCCCGCAACATAAACTTGGTCTTGAAGAACCTTGGTCCATCACAGGCATTATCTCTGCGCAAGCGGCCGCACTGCCTCCTATTGGCCGGCTGCCTGGACATGAGGCCTCCGTGGGTCTTGCTGAGCTGTACAATGCCGCGTAACTAAGCCATTGTGGAAAAAAAAATAAACCCTCTTTCTCTCCGCGCATGTGCACACCAAATCCCACCCTGACATACCGAAGATGTGACAAAGCCTCCCTACCTTGGGGTCCTGCGCTCTTGGCAGAGTGCTCACCTCAGTGATCTCCCCACAAGTCGGTCACTCTCCTGGTCGATCAGGAGTGGGAGTTGGGGAACCCGGCCCCTCGACTCCGGGTTCCAGCCCAGTCCCTGGGATTGCAGCTGCTATAGTACCTCCTTAACACTGCATGAACAGCGACAACTCCCTGGCTACTCCCATGGCCCCTCCAAACACCTTCTTGATCCTCACACAGGATCTCCTCCTGAGTCTGATAAGGCTTGTCCCTAAATCCTCCAGCAGTACACCATCTCACTCTCAGCTCCTGCCTCTTGCCCCAGCTCCCACCGCACGCTCTTTCCTCTGCCCTTCCTGCCTGACTGGAGTGAGCTTTTTAACGAGTCCAGGTCCCGGATTAGCCGCTTGAATGGTGCAGGTGTCAGATAAAGTAGCTAATCGCCTCCGTAGAAAGGCTATGGGCTCCAGGTGCCTTGATTAACCTGGAGCCAACGCATTTGGTACCAAGCTGGTCTAGGATTTGTTAAGCCTGGGGCTAACATACCTGTTGCTCAGTACGCTTACG
>NC_133783.1:37417429-37503846 GCF_003597395.2 Chelonoidis abingdonii | reverse complement strand
CTGATTAGCCTGCCCTGATTGGCTGCAGGTGTTCTAATTAAAGTAGCTATCTCCACTGCCTTCTAGAAAGGTCTTAATTGGCTCCAGGTGCCTTGATTAACCTGGAGCAACTGCCATTTGGTTACCATGGTCCTAGGGATTTGTTTAGCCTGGGGCTAACATACCTGTTTCTCAGTACTTTACTGTAGCCATCTGGCCTTGCCCCATCACATAATGCATGAATCATTTTTGTATTTGTAGTTAGAATTATTGGCTGTATACCTGGATTGCAAATATTTGTCCTGGGTAATGCCCACAAGGTAGTTAGCAAGCACATCTTGGAGGGACTATACAAATTGAGTGGCCCATCAAAAGGACACCTAACTCATAAAGGACCATGGCAGATGCTCATCTAAATTGAATGGACTTTCCTGTGAAGTATAGGTAAAGGCTTCCTGCCATGACTAAGCAAAATTATGCATGGATATGTGATTCCCCCATGTGACTCCAAACCCTATCTCATCACCTGTAATTTTCCACTAGCTGTGCTGAGGACTTTGTTTGAAACAATGGGTTTCCTTCCACATGGCAGAAGCTATAAAAGGCCCTGGAAACACCTCAATTTTGCCTCTTTCCTGCTCAAACCTCTGGACTGTGGACTTATGCTAATGGGAGCATTCTAATCAAGGAACTGAGGTCTTTCCAATGCTTTAAAAGCAACCAGAGACATAACAGGGCTGCAGTTTATTCCATCTCTGCTATAAGCCTGAACCAAGAACTTTGCAATTACTGTATGTAGTTGATTCCTTTAATCATTTTTAACTCTAACCTTTCTTTCTTTTTATAAATAAACCTTTAGATTTTAGCTACTAAAGGACTAGCATCAGTGTGATTGTTTGGTAAGATCTGAGTTATATATTGACCGGGGTATGTGGCTGGCCCTTTGGGATCAGAAGAACCTTGTATTTGAGTAGATTGGTTTTAAAGAACCATTTATCACTAAGACTAGTGTTTTTGGTGGTGATACAAGGATTGGTATGCCTAAGGAAACTGCTTTTATGACTCCTTGTTAGCCAGTGTGGTGAAACAGAAGTTTACTTTTGTTGCTAGTTTGGTATATCTCATGGAAGAATAACCTCCACTTTTGGGGTGTTTCTGCCCTATTTCCCAGCAGTTTGTACTGAATTTGGTATTCTCAGTTGTGACCTACAAAGGCACGGTTACAACCTTTAATCATGTCTCTTTAAAGAACTGCCAACTCACCTGAACTCTTTTTTGACTTAGACTTGCTTCCCACAGGATCTTACCTACCAATTCTCTGAGTTTGCTAAAGTCTGCCCTCTTGAAGTCTATTGTCTTTATTCTGCAGTTTTCCCTCCTACCATTCCTTAGAATCATGAACTCTTATCGCTTTCACTGAAGCTGCCTTCCATCTTTAAATTCGCAACCAGTTCCTCCCCATTTGCCAGGGCCAAATCTAGAACTGTCTCTCTACTTGTCGCTTTTTTTCATTTTATGCAATAAAAACTTGTCCCCAATAAGTTCTGAAAACTTGCTGGATAATCTGTACACCTTGCTGTATTATTTTCCCCAAAAGATGTCTGGGTAATTGAAGTCCCCCATCACCACCAATACTGTGCTTTGGGTGATTTTGTTAGTTGTTTTTAAAAAGCCTCATTCACCTCTTCTTCCTAGTTAGGTGGTCTTTAGTAGACCCCTATCATGACAACACCATTTTTTACCCCTTTTATCCTTCCCCAGAGATTTCAAGAGATCTGCCTCCCACTTCCCTCTTAACCTCAGTGCAAGTATATATAGCTTTGATATACAAGGTGACACCTCCTCCCTTTTTTCCCAGCCTGTCCTTCTGAATAAGCTGTACCCTTCTCTACCAATTTTCCAGTCATGTGAATTATCCCATCAGGTCTCTGTGATGCCAGTTATATTGTAATTGTGTTTAGTCACTAGTATTTCTAGTCTTTCCTGTTTATTCCCCACACTTCTTGCACTAGTATACAGACATCTAAGATGTTCAGTAGATTTCCCCTCTACATTCCCTCTGTCTTGTCTCTTCTTTGTCCCTGCTGTAATTGCCCGAGTTGTCTCCAGAGTCTGACCCTTCACCCAGGTTTCTATGTTTTGAACTTACCTGTGGGCTTTTGTCTCTTGTCCCCACTGAACCTAGTTTAAAAACTGCCTCGCTAGGTTAGCCATTCTGTATCGGAAGGTACTCTTCCCCTTCCTTAATAGGTAGACTCCATCGCTGCTCGGCAGGCCTTCTCAAGCATCCCATCTTGATGACACCATCTGTGTATTCACTTCCAAGATGTATTGGTCTCTGCCTGGGCCCCTACCCTTGACTGGAAGGATCAATGAGAACACCCCCTGCTCCCCTCACCCCCTCACCTCCCAAGCCCTGTAGTCACTACTTATCTGCTCAGGGTCATACCTTGCAGTATCATTAGTGCCCAAATGGTTGAACAGCATGAGGTAGTAACCAGAGGCCTGGATGGCCTCGGCAATCCTTTTGTAATGTGTTGGATATTGGTCCTTGGCAGGCAGCACATCTCCTAGGATACCCTGTCTGGCCAGTAGATGGATGCCTCCATCCTACTTAGAAATGAGTCACTGACCAACCCCCCGCCCTTCATTCCATCTTGGAAGCGGTGTGGACATGATTCTCCCAGCCTTGTGAGAACATGGCTTCTCCTGCTCCACCCAAAAGAGGATAGTTTAGATAAAGAGTGGACGTCAGCCTGATGGCGATCAAGGAGAATGTACCTGTAGCCGAAATCTGGCAGTGTGAGTGACTTTTAAAAAGTAATTGTCATTAAGCAAATGTGCAGGAGATATAGTTCCCTTCTCTGGGAGCTAGGGCATCAGGAGTGTCATAAATAGATAGCTAAGGGTTAACATTTCTTTTACCTGTAAAGGGTTAACAAAGGGAACCAAACACCTGACCAGAGGACCAATCAGGAAACTGGATTTTTCAAAGTCAGGGAGGGAATTTTTGGACTCTGAGTCTTTTGTTTGTCTCTCAGCTATGAGAAGCTTCTTTCTTCTTCTAATCTTCTGTGTCCAACTTGTAAGTACAGGTAGAAAAACAATATAGGCTTTTATGTTGTTTTGGGTGTATTTACATGTGTGTAACTTGCTGGAATGTTTCAAATTGGATATCTTTTTGAATCAGACTGTTTATTCATATTTTTCTTATAAGCAATAGCCCTGTATTGTCATCTTGTTACAGAGAATATGTTTGTCTTTTTTCTTTCTTTTTTATATAAAGCTTTCTTTTTAAAACCTGTTTGAGTTTTTCTCTGGTTAAGGAGAAAGGAAAGACAGGGGGGAGGGGAAACACTACGCTCTGTGTTTAACTCTCCTAGTGTCCCAGGGCGGGAAGAAGCTAAGGGGGAGGAGAGATAGAATCTCTTCTGTTTCCTTGTATTTGGGGTTTGTCTCTTTGTGGAATAGAGGAGATATGCTTCTTGGTATTGTGATGTAAAGAGATTGCATCAATACTCCCAGGTTAGCCCAGAGAGGAAAGTCTGGGTGGGAGAGAGAGAGGGAAGGGAAGTGGGTTATTTCCCTTTGTTGTAGGCTCAGGGTTTCTGAGTCTTGGGGTCCCTCCAGGGAAGGTTTTGGGGAGACCAGAGGGGGCCAAAACCCTGGAAATTTTGGATGGTGGCAGTGAGATAAGACCCAAGCTGGTAATTAAGCTTGGAGGTTCATACTAAGCACCCAGATTTTGGACGCTAAGGTCCAGATTTTGGGAAGAGGCTTATGATAAGGAGCATGTGCAGGGTGAGCATGTCCGTGTGCATATGAGCTTGCATGGAGGGAGGGAGAGGAATTCAGGGCTCTGACCTGTGGAGTCCCCCACTTCATGTATAGGAGCCAGCATCAGGATGGCTTGGATGGCCAGACCTATGCTTACTAGGACTGGGATGCTTGCCCTGAGAACTAGCACCATGGTCAAAGCGAAGCCCAACCCAAACGCTGTGGTGAGCCCTCTAGATTCTGTGACATGCTGGTGCAGCAGACTGGATTTCACTTTCACTGTGGCCCAATGGGGTATTAGTGCTCACTACATTAAACAGTCCTTGATAGACCTTTGACTATGGTTGATTCCACAAACAGTTTGCCTTCAATACAATTGCCCCCTCACATTTTGAGCTCCGTGTAGCTTGAAAGCTTGTCTGTCTCGCTCACAGAAGTTCGTCCAATAAAAGATATCACCTCACACACCCTGTCTTTCTAATAGTCTGGGACTCACACTGTGACTACATCACACTGTAGTCACACTGGGACTACATCAACACTGCATACACTTTTATTAAGAAAGCATAAAGCATATTCTAAATGCTGGAGATGTACCAAAGCTACTAATTCAGTTAAACATATTCCCTAGAACTACTCTAAAGTGAAGGGTTTTTGGAGAGCTGTGCAAGACTAAATGTTTAATTTGCTAAAAGGAATAGCCACAGTTAAAATTAATTTAGACCGGACTAATGCAAATAGAGGCCTTATAAACCCTTGAAATCTTTGTGCTTCACTTCATTTGCAGAAGTGAAAATGCCATTCATCTCCAAAGATTAAAGCCTGGTATAATAACATCAGCAATGGAAGCCTTGGAAAGATTCCTATACAAATGATGGTAAGAACTCAAGAAGCTTCAGGACATACTGAGTTACAGATTAATCATTTGCGTTCTTTGTTTAATCCTGAGAGTTTGTATTTTATGTATAAACATGGCTGAGAAGTGATTCACCAACTGGATATTTTTCTAACACTTCTGCTCTCTTGTTCTCTAATCCTCCCGTTTCTGGTTCTGAGATGGGATTCCCTTCTGCCCTCTTCCGCCTCCCCCCCCCGACATTCTTTTCTTTTCTAGATCTTTCTCTTTCTATCCGTCGTTGTTCCTACAGTATTATTGATAATGTACTATAATGATCCTTTGAGTGATTTGTTTGTATTCCCTCCCTAGCTTCTGTAGACTTTTTAAACAAATACAGATTTAATTAAAACAAATCAAGCCTCAAACAATCTAGGAAACAAATGGTGCTTATATTTTGATTTACTGCAGGGTGTGTGTGTGTGTGTGTGTGTGTGTCTAAAATACTTAGCTTTCTTCTTGCATCCACATATGCAGTGATGGAAAATTGCATGGCACTGCTGAGAGCAGATGCTTTCAGGATAACAGCCAATAGGATAGAATTTAACTTACACCACCTGAGGGCACTATTTCACCACATTTTCTAATTACTCATGAGCAGAGAGGGGACATGAAAGTCAAATCCTGCTCACATTGCTGAGGCGAGAGGGCCCACTGAAGTTAATAGGCCTCAACTCAGTAATACAGGTCTATTTGTTGTACAGTTAAAGGCAAGCAGGGACATTTATTTCCCTGACACGTTCTCCTTTGTGCACAATTTTGGGAGATACAATCATTTTAAATTACACATTACTGTATGTCATTGATATATTATGGCTTGGCTGTAGCAAAGTAACAGTAGCTCAGGCTTGCTGAGTTTTATTTTTTGTTGTTTAGACAATCTCTAAGTTAGCCCCTCTTCTCGCTTACTCTCGCCAAGTTTCCCTTCTTTCTCGCACTCTCTTCCTGACCCTTCCCTATTTGTTCTCTCTCCTTCCCTCTTCAGTTTCCTCCCCTTTCTCTCCTCCCAATCATCTCCCCCTTGTTCCCACCATGTCATTCACTCTCCTTTTCTTTCTTTTCCTCACTCCCACATCAATGAATAGTTGCTAATGTGAAAAATGTTGCGCGAAACAGTCCTGCTAAGAAGCGGGCAGCTCTGTGGCCCTTTTGGTGAGCTTTTAGGTTATTTTCTTCTCTGAAGGTGAGGGGAAAAAAATCATAGCAAATTCACTCTGAATCTCCCAGAGTACAGACAAAACTCCTCGCTGGCCTCCCAAACCCTATGGCCAATTTGAAAAAAAATCATCCCTGAAAATAAAATTGCCCTCTTTCTCTTCCTTTAGCTTTCCCTTCTTCCCTTGTCCCATGGCTTCCCTGAGCTTCCTGTGGCACCTGGTGTTTTTTTTCCTGTCATAAGGCACACTCCTTTTCCTTCCCTATAGCTAAGCCCAACTCTAGCCCCCTTGCTAAATTGAGCACAGCTCTGAAATTAGCTGCAGGGAGCCAAAAACTGGGAGCCACCTTACCTGTCTAATGCTAAGTGAAGCAACATGTACCTCAGGCAGCGTTTCCCTGCAGTGGAGTGTCAGAGTCAGAGGCTGTCCCAGCCAAACCTATGGGGGATGGTGGTTTCTTATCTCTACCATCCCTACGCTTCCCAGGGGGATCCATGTGAGATAATGGGGTGGGGTGGGGGCAGCATCACTGAATGCTTTTGTGCTAACCATATGCTCCTCCACGTGCATGAAACAAAGCCAGGCAGGTAGCTTAGCAAGGACTTCTCTCTGCCCCTCATCTTCATAGCTAGTGAGTGCTTCTACAGTAGGGGGTGTGGTGCCAGAAAATGCCTCCTGTTAACATTTTTCTGACACCCCAAGGGGGGAGGAGACTGGAAGTTTCCCTCCTCCACTTGCCCCTGCCATTCTTCTTCTCCAGTCTCTACTGGCCTCCCCAGCCACCACATCCCTTTTGGAGCTATTCTGAGATTGGGGCAGGGAAAGGGGGCAGCTCCTGGAGTTCAGAGCCTCTTTCCCTCCCTTCCCCCCACTTGTACTGCATGGCAACAGTGGGCATGTGCAGTTAGAACTGTCATACCAAGCCCAGGAGAAAGCTCAGGCTACCCTTCTTAGTGTGCAGATTAAATAGCTTCTGCTTATGTGTCATGATTTAACTTAAAAATAATCCATGTTTCTTCAGGGAGTAAAGCCAGCACTCTCCTGTGAGGTCAGCCAACTCCACTGGCTCATGCCACGGTGGGGGCCCAGTCTCTTCCCCATCCCTTTGCGTGACTAGTGCCAACAGGGCCATAGGTAGGAAGCTGTCCTTGCTCTTAGGTGAACTCCAGCTTGGCAGTTATGGTTAGTCCTTGAACAGGACGTAAATGACCGAGCCTCCTTGTACTCACCTCCCAGCTCATGCCCCTCTTTCTTTTTCGATTTATCCTGATTTGTCTGCTGGCTTAGGTCAATGGACCCAGAACCAGGAGGGCAGGGGATGGCATTATCCCCCCAAACTGCAAGCCTAGGGCAGGTGCAGAGCAATGCTGGTATGGGCTGTGCTTCGCGGTGGGGGAGCTGATCACCATAGTCAGCTGCCCCACGGTGAAGCACAGCCCCTGCTGGTGCCACTCCCTGCCCCCCAAAGTTTGCCTGTGTTAAAAGGATGGGGGGCATGGCCCCCTGGGTCTTCCCTGGTTCTGGCACAGGTTTCTCCCCCACTCCTACAAAGGTTCCAGCACCCTTGGCTATGTTATACGATAGCTGTGGTCAGACCACGTTCTGGTATGTTTATTTTTTTTTCTGTTTGTGTAGGCAGAAATGGCAAATGAAATGAGTTAACTGTGTCAGAGTCCACACAAGCTGCCACCCTTGCTGGTGCTGGTTCAGTAGCAAAGAGGCCAAGGACCAAACAGGCACAGAGACTGAAATAGCTCCTCTTCATCATTCAGAGGGATCCCTCTAGAAAGTGGTGTTGCAGTACATGGCTGACCTGATGTGGGGAAGCTTCCAATGCTTCTTCTGAGTATAAATAGAAGCTATATCATCCACGATTTCAAACACCATCCACAAGCATTACAGTCATCTTAAAGAAAACCCCCCCAGACATTTGTAACCCATAGATCTATGTGTGTTATGTCCTACTCTCTGTCCTGTCCCACATTTGCTTACAGCTCCCCCCTTCATAGGCTGGCTTTTTAGCTCAAGCTATAGTGATGACAGAAGCCAGGCTTTCAGCCCTGAAAAGTCTTGGTTTATTCCTCAGTGTGTTAGCTAACATAGCAGCTACCACACAAGTGCATGGTAGATGCATATTTATCTAAATCTATACAAACCGCTTTTTTCAGAGTAGTCTGATGCTTTTGTAAAGAAGCTCAGTTTCTAAGCCACACATGATTCTTAGATGCAAACAAATCTACTCTGAATTCATGCTTAGCTTTGGATTACTATAACTGTACCTATTTGCAGTCTGTTGCACTCCTGAAGGACTCACTTTTAAGTAATCATTTGGTGTTACTTTCTGTAAGGGATTGTGATAAAATATTTAAATTAGAAACCCATGACATGAGCAGTCACTGTATTCTTTTTAATTTGCTTGGACGTTTTAGTGACCCAAGAGTAAGTCAGAACTATTTTTAGACATAGCTAATTGTTCTGCTGCCATGAGCTAGCTAGATTAGCCCAAGTCATGCTTGTAAATTGCATCCACTGATTAGAGTGGCATAAGAATTCTCCTGTTTCTTCTTTATTTGATGATAGAAATGCATTGGATGAATCGGTTTTCCATAATAGGATTTCTGGCTAGTGCTAATGGAAAATAGAAGTCATGTTACATAAAGCTGTTTTAAAAAAATACCCCTGGAGTGACTTATTATCCAGGAATTATCATTGTACTACGAAAAACAAGAAAAATGAAAGGCGAAAAAGAAAGTTGGATTTATAAATAAAACTACTTATAATGGTAATAAGGTAAACCATGTATTTGGGACAAAAAAATACCTTTGGTTATCATGGAATAAAACACTAGTTTTGTAGGCCTAAAGAATGCTGCAGTCTCCCAGAGTCCATTGCACTGCAAACTATAATATGACAAGGTTATCAGAAGGCAAAGCTGAAATATTTGTTGAAACTATTCAGAGCACTGTAATAAATCAATAGCATTGACTTCAATGGAGTTTTGGCCCTACGAAGGGGGAGGAGGGCACTCAGGATTTTTGCAGCATTGTAGGAAACCCTATGAAAATGGATGGAGCTGGTTTTCTGAAGTAGTTAGTAATAGATGAGTCTCTCTCTCTCTCTCTCCCAATTAGACATCACTTAACTGAGCACGGAAAAGGGGAGGAGGGGAACAGTTAGGAAAAGAAAGATTTCAAAGTTCTGCCCAAGGAGGAGTCATTTTATTGCAAGACTAGTAGGTATATGAGACTGAGGATGGAGAATGCTGACCATACCAACGTTCAACAGAATGGGATCATTTGGCTGTAGAGAGTCATGCAAGTATCCCATCTAACACTTTTACTTGATATGTATTAAAGAGATGATGGGTCTGAGGTTTCTAGAACCCTCAGTTATCCTTTTGGCTATGCTTCTTCAGTAAGAATAATATGGGCCCTGTCACAGCAAGTTACTTAAGTACATGCACAATTTTAAGCATCTAAGTAGTCCCATTGACTCATGTTTAAATTAATGGATATACTTAACTACCTCGCTGAACTGGGGTGATAAGAAATACTGAGAGTCTTACAGATGATATCTTTCCTTTAACTGGGAAAAGCCCAATAGGATTCCTTCCATAATAAGTTCATCCATATGAAGAGCATTTATTTTATGTTTCCTAAAGCTGACTAAAAAGTGTCATTTGCCAGAGTGAAAGGTTGGATTATTTCAAAGAGGGGCATTTGGGAAAAAGACATGAAAGAGCATTTTGAGATGGCACTGAGAATTTGAGGATAGCTCAAGAGAGGATGGAAAGAGAATTTCTCCTCAGAGCAATGTGGATTAAGGTTGGCCGATAAAGTACAATAATATGGTCCATTTCAGTAAGAAGCTGCAAAGGAGTATAAGGATTTAGAGTTAGATCCACAAAGGGACTTTTGCATTGCAATCCTGACTTTTAGATGCCACTGAGATCCCCAAAAACTCTGCTCAGGTGCTGCCTAACATCTCTCACTGCCTAAATTTTCACTGTAAAAGCCCTTAGGAGACCTTTGTTTTGATTGCTGGGCATACAAACAGCTGTCTCAGTCCTGCCCTGCCCAGCAGCTTGGCCCCCATAACACACCTAAACACCACTGAGATTGTCAAATTAGGTGTTGCCCAGCCTATCTTGCCTCGGGGGCCCAATCTCGTAGGTGTGTTCAGAACATGCCTTACTCATACAAAATTATTTTGTGAGGAGGAGGACTAGAACTCCCTTATAATACCTACTACAGTAGTGAGGATGCTCAGCCACAGTACAATTCCCTTTGCACCTAATGCAGGGAAGAGATTTGAACTAAGTTTGCCTATCTTTCAGGTGAGTGATCAAACTACTTGCCTACGGGCTATTCTTGTGTGGGTTTCTCTCAGGCTCTACTGTTCAAGGTGTTTCCCAGAGTATGACACACGTAAATAATAAAATAGGCATTGGTCCACAACAAGGAATGCGTGTATAGTTTAGTGGTAAGGGCACTCACCTGAGAGACAGGAAACTGAAGTTCAAATCCTTTCTTCACATCAGGCAGAGGGGTGCCTGTTGACTCAATGGGTTTTGACTGAGCTTGAACTTCAGGACTGGTTTTCTACACAAAGCTCTAGAGAGTGATAGTTGTGAGTGGAGAAACAAAGGGAAGCACCTCCAATGGCTCCCCCCAAAAGGGGTGTTAAGAGCAAAAATACCTTATGTTGTAGCAAGTGTATGCTGTGTAAAAATGATTGCAACTTCATACCTACCAAATATTTTTCTGTGTAGCATGTAGCAAACACGTATCTTCTGAACGCTGAGATATTATACTACTCTGGAAGAGATTTGAGAGACGTGGTCTCTGTATGTGTAAAGCAAGGATTGCTTTTATCTTAAAACACTACTTACACATGCTTTGTTATCCACACACTTTCTCTTCTGTTTCAAGCCAAATGACTGGTACATTATTTTTCCTTGCTGACATTAATTTTTGACTATCAGACATCCAATTTGCCAAATTAATGGTGACACTAATCCTTAAAAGTCTTTTCAATGTGTTTTGTTATGTTGCCTCTCTTCATTCCAGATTGTGTATTTGCAGGTTACCCTTTTCACTTTCCTGACTTTTTTCCCCAAAGAGTTGAAAGACTGGATTTGTTTATACTTGTTAAATTAATGCCAGATAGTATTACATTCAGTTTAATCAACTATGAAAACTGTAAACGTTAAATATAGCCTGCCTGCTGCGTAGAGCAGGACATGTGTCTCAATGGATAACATAGAAAAATTCAATGTGATCTCAAACTTCCAAGTCTCCAGGAAAGAGAGACCAGAAAATTTCAAACCCAAATGAAAGGAAATCTTCTGCAGAAGAAAAGGAATGTAAAAAGATCCAGAATCCAATAGTCTTAAGAGATGTCAAATGGGATTTCTCCTCAGAGAAACAAGGAAACATGGCTATGTTACTTTAATATGTGATATTTTCTTTTCAAATGCTAATAATTATGAAAGGGCAATATCAGTATGTAGAAAATCAAAGGAAATTAAAATGAAAAATCAAAGCTGTCTGTAAAAATGAGGACCAGTGTATCTTGTAAGGCATTTCAGAGGGAAAAACCAGATGTTATAGTCTATAATTTAAAAAAAATAAAATAAAGACAATTTCAAGGTGCCAAATGGAGAGCGACCTCCCAGGTTACCCATAGCAGCTGCACTGATATATGTAGATGTTTCCTACATTGATGGGAAGGGGTTTTTCTGTCAATGTTGATCATCCACCTCTCTGAGAGGTAGTACGTAGGCCACTGGAAGAATTTTTGCATTGACTTAGCTGCCTCTACAGTGGGGGTTAGGTTGACCTAACTAGCTCGAACAGGTTGTGAAATTTTTCACAGCCCTGATGTAGCTAAGCAGATCTACATTTTAGGTGGAGACCAGGCCTAAACTTCCCCAAACTGTTGCACAAATATGCTGCATGCTTAAATGCCAAAATTTGATGATTCCCTTTGAAAAGGTAAGATATTGGGCTGGTAAAGCTAAAACTTTACAGGGTCCCTTTTCCTCCCCTTTGGCTCCTCCACCACTCCCACTAAAGGCTCTCAGGAACTTGCAGACATCTTCAGTTGATACTATTACTCACTTGCAGACAAAACTCAGCAACCTATTGCCTTCCAACTTCTATAATCCTCTCTTCATCCTGAACACACACCTTGCAACCTCCCTTTCTCTGATTCCCAAACACGCCATGACACTGACTTCCTAGGCCCTTCCAATAAGTTGCTTCCTACTGACTCTCAAGTAAGCTGAGAACTTTTGGACTTTAAACTTATGAGTCTGGAGCTTTTACTGTCAGGGATGCTGCACATTTCACTCCCCAACTTTCTTAAAGAACCTTGGAGAAAAGAGGCATTTTATTTATCCAAACTTTTAGAAAAGTATGTCCAAAGATCAGTGTCTGAGTTTTTATTCCTGCCAATCTGCTTTCCTCTTCTGAGACTTGGGAAAGGTAGTTGTGAGATATAAGGTTATACACTGTAGGTATTATCTTTGAGGTGAAATGTAAAATCAGGACACAGACTATTAGTATTCAGGACAGATTTTGTGGCTCATTTTGTAAGAGGAGGGGTGTTAATGTCAGACCCATGGCCAAATTCTAATGCAGGTAATTAAATTCTGCTTACCTAAATTCCTTCTGCAGTTTCAGTTTGATTTGGAATTCTTTCATTGCCTGTCTTTAAACATTGTGTTGTGTTACTGTGCATTATTAAACAACAGCCTGTTTCACCTCAGAGGTGATTACATTTCACTGATGATATAATGATCATTTCAATGTAGTTTGCACAGAGTATAAGTTCCTGTAGCAATTTGGTTTCCTCTCTTAAGAAAGAAACCCACAGTACTTAACTTTCCTTTCACTTATAACTAGAGTGCAAATTAAACGAGCAAATATTTTGGTATTTACAATTAATTTGTTTTCCTTAAACTGGCTACTTTTACCTTGATAATGTGAGAAAGTGTTTTAATATATTAGTTACATTTCGTGTTAATGCTTTAAAGTATTTTTCTCCTTTTGTATATTTTGCTATATGCTATACTTTACTCAGTGTATGTGATAAAGGTAATGTAAAAACTGCTAAACCCACAAAATATATTAAATTAAGCTTTGTTGACACACTCATTATATCTATATTTAGGGTTTTGGATGCTCATGTGTGACCTAGGGAGCAAACTAGCTAGATTACATAGGCTGCTTTATCAGTGTTTCTAATGTACTATGTTTTTTCCTTAAATGGGAGTATCCACTACATCCCATCTGTTGCTCATAAATTTCCAGTAATTTTTTTTCTCATCTCAAACTACAAAAACATCTAATTATTTAACAGCCAAAACCTAATTCACAAGGACAAGAAAGTACTTGAGTATGTAGATGAAAAGATTCAATGGTGCCAGAGAATTCAATCCTAGGTAATTACAAAGCTAAATGGAAGACTGGAAAATGAATTGTGATTGCCTAATTCTCTGGAAATATCTGGTTCAGCTAAATGGGTGCTAAAATTCAGCAATTTCAGAGAACAAAATGGTTAAGGAAAGTAGGAATGCCCTATCCCCACCTAACATCTAATCTGCTTTATATAACAGTATTTGTGTGTAATATATAAACTCCACATTGATATATGGATGTCACTCACTCATTAATCCTCTGCCAACTACATTGTTTTTTGTAAAACACTAATGGCTTTGGCAAGGGACTAATGAGTGGGTGGAGTTCATAGATGGAGCTATTTATAATTATACGTGGCACTTGTACTGCTGCCTATAGTTAAGATAACCTCTCACTTCCCATTAGAAGACCCTGTTTTCAATTGCTTATAACTTTGCCAAATGTTAACCATTTGGACTTAAATTTCCATGAAAGGTCTTTCCCTCAGGATGCTTTTTCTTTGTTTTCAATATTTAAGCTAAAGATAGTTCAGCTTGGCGTCGCCCTGTTTTCCTAACTAGGAAAGGGACTTTCATTAGACATTTGTGATAGTTGATCCTTAGATTTATAACAGTCCTTTTTGTGGCCAATTTGTCACAGTAGTAGCATTTAATTGAATTGCTTCTCTTTACTTTTGCAAACAATTTCCCTTGTTTTAGAACTATTATTTTTTTCTAATTGTTTAAAACTGTTATGAACCAGATTATAATCCCCTTTTCCTTTGTACATAGTAGACCCAGGTCTGTATTTGTATACTTCCCTCTTCCTGAAAAGCGGCTGTTTCCTCTTCCAGTGCACTGCTGCAAGGAAAGATTCAAGTTCCTTGGCAAATTCCATAACCTCTTGGACCGTCTTTGGCTTCCTTTTGCTGATTTAGATCTGCAAGTCCAAGCCCAGCTAAGCATCTATAAATCAATCAGTCCATGGCCAATTTATCCTCGAAGTCCTCACTGGTCTCAGTGTATACTAGGAGCACAAGCCTCTGGAGGTTCTCTGCTTTTTCAGGTAAAGTCTCTTCTTTCCCTCTTTTTCTTGCTTTGAGTTGTGCTCTGGCCAGCTCAGATTGAGGGCTGACCCCAAATATATCAAGGGCTTGTACTAGATACACAGAACCAAAGGTGGCCACTCAAGTTAGCTGCTTGAAATGCCATCCTTTTGTCCACCTCCCCAGCCATTCATTTCGTTTATGAGGTTGAGCAGTGCCAAATAAACCCCCCCAGTGAATATTCCCTTCAAAGAGAGTAGGTTTACGCATTATTTGAGCTGGGACAACCCAAAGTCTCCAGTCTTACTCAAGTCCTCTGGCTGACCCAATTCCACATCCAGATGACTGCCTTACACTGTGGTCTGCAACCCTTTGATTTCTTTGTCAAGGTGATTTCTCAGCTCCCATCTGGGCTACCTTTCAATGGTTCCTGCTCTGTTGTGGAGCACTGCCCCCAGGGCTCCCTTGCTGGTAAGCTTCACTCTGTAGTGAGCCTTATTGACTCCAGCTGAGCCACTAGTTCAGTTCAATCCTCTTCCAGGGGTAACAAGGGTCAATGAAATGCTGACTCTTTTTGGGGTCTTCTGCCCCCTTCTCTGGGCTTTGGCCACTCTTCAGTGTGGCGGGTGAGGGGGAGAGAACCAGGTCTGCTCACTACTCCATGTTCCAATCCAGTGACACTGTAAGTAGCAGCTGCCTGATGCTTACCTTTAGCTACTTGTTGCTGCATTTCTCTTGACCACTTTCCTTCTTAGCTCTGGCACCTTCAGTTTCACCCTCACACCTCAGGGATAGAGTCTTGCTTGGGTACCACTAATCAGCCAGGAGCACAGGCCTTGGTCCTCTGACTCTAACCAGCAACTGCCCTGTCTAGGTACTGAAACTCCTGCACTTAGCCATGAGCACCTTCCTTGCTCCAGTCAGCAACTGACCTGTTCTGTCCAGCAGCTCCCTTTACATGGGCTCTGACTGGCTGCTTCCCTGCAGACTCTCTAGGTAGCCTGGAGGACCCACCTTTACTGCTCTTTCCTGGAGCAGGGCTGCAAGGCTTCCAGCAGGGGGCCTCAGAGGGCCTGAAACACACCATCACACACTCCTGCATTTCCTTAGCCAAAGCCAAATTTTACCCACTACCTCTTCTACTGGGGTCCCTTCACCAGTATGGCAGTTTAAATCACCACCAACCACTCACAAGGTGTCACTCTCAACCATAACCACCAACTCAGCCAGCTCATTTCTAAAGCTCACCTTTTCTTCCATAGATCAACCTTGGTGCAGAGCATGCGGTGACATTACACAAATAATCCTACTCTCTATCATTAGCCATGCTGCTATCAGTTAGTCTCTTCTTTGATGATAGCAGCCCCATACATTTTTTCCTTCAAACCAAATAATTTTAAATCCATCTCTCAAGATTTTACTTTTGCCTCCACAGCATCTAGCTTCCTGCAGACAGTATATGTATTTTCCTTTTAGCCATTGCCTCAACCATCTCTCCTAACCTACCTGTAAGTGAATTTCCAGATTGAAAATTCTCAGATCTCTGCCAATTTGTCACTATTGCCCAAAAATGGGTGTGTAGGTTACCTCCAGTGGGGTAGCATGTTTTAAATAACTAGAGCACAAAAAATCCATAACACACAAAGAACTTAGGGGCTAAATTGCCTGCTGGTGCTGCCCCACTTTGCTAACCCATGGCTGTTTTCATTTGGAGTTTACTTTCTCCTAGATCAGCTCCATCCAAAGGTTCCGAGCCTGAACCATCTGAAGTTGAGAGTCATTTCCTGCTCTCAGGGCAAAAGCTGCCCTACATCTAAGTGCTCCTCCAGCCAGTTAGCCATTGGCCCTTTTTGGGATTGATTGCTTACACCAGGCACACAGAGCTGTATTTGCCATTCATTGAGTGTTACCACCCTCTACCACGTGGAGTTTATGGTTGGGATATCTGTAATGAAAATATTTGTAACCCACACACCACTTGGGTGTGGTGTTCTGTCCCATCTAGTGGCACCAAGACCACTGAGAGAGAGACACGTTCATGAATGTGCTCTACAGTCTTAGCTAACAAGCTGTTGGCTTTTAGCTCATGCACTAGAGGTGGTTGCACTAAGCTGAAGAGGTTCCACATTCAATCCCGTCTGCCGACAACCAGGGTCTGTCAGTGTTACATATTTAAAATGATTTCCTACTGACCAGTAGCTGTCTGGTGTTGCAGGCTTCCACAGGGCTAGCGTCACTTGCTTGTGAACTGTGAGGGCTGCTCTCATCTTGGTATTCTTGCGCTTCAGGACAGGGGAAAGCAAGTCACCTAACACAGAGAAACTTTCCCCATAACACCTCACAAGAGAAAAGTCTAGCACAAAGCGTACAGATATCCCACATTATCCTGTTCACAAATTCCATTTTGATAATTACATTCTGCCTAACCTAAATTCATCCCATATTTTAATTGGATATGGTATTCTTAATCACTTCATATCCTAAATTGTTCTTGAGGCCAAGTTTTATCCCCGGGTGCCTGCACTTCCAGCAGGAGATGCAGTGATTCTTGTATCTATGCAGGTTATAAAATACTTTGGGGTTGTGTGGGATGAAAAGCACTATGTAAATGTAAGTTATCATAACTGTTTTTTTATTCATAACATACTAGGAGAGTTTTAGTCTTTTACATAACATTAGATAGTTGCAGCAGTGCCAAATGTAAAGTAAAACACTTGAGAATGCCATTAATAGAGACAAGAGAAATACACATTTATATATGTGTCAATGAGATGAACCTTATAATGCTGTCCAAGGGTACAAATAATATGAATGAATAGAGAAGAATGTAAACTCCTGGAGAGTAACAACAAGAAAATGACAGCTGCTTCACTAGTACTTTCAATGCAGCTCATTTGACATATTAATTTATGGACTGTCAAAACTTGAAAAAAACCTGCATGGTGAGCATGTTCCTCACTTAAAATAAAATAATCAAAAACCTGCCAGACACCTGAGTGTATAAAACTGAAGATAAAAATCAAGTCCTCTTATCACTACTGCAAAGAGAAAAAGTGGGGTTGGGGAAATTGGAAGCTTAACAAGAATGTCCAGGCAGGGAGAGTGTGTGTGTCTGTGGTTGGGAGGGAGGCGGGGGAGAATGGCAGCACAAACTAAAACAGAATGAGTTACTGTTAACTAAAGGGACTTAGGAGATAAGAAGGACTTTTACTAATATATCATGTGCAAGAGAAGTAGTGGGTAGAAGGCCAGTTCGTTAATAAATGAGCCAGAGGAATGGAATTGATATGGCTTTTTTGCCTTTCATCAAGGCCCCAATCCTGCAATAAACTCAGGTGCAGGGGATCCATCCCATAGAGCTTATTACCATATTGGGCTCTTATGGCCAGATTCTGAATGATATTTAAATGCATACAGATGCGTGCATTCTTTTAAGTAACTTCATTGACTTTATTGAGATTACTCTTGATTCATAAACGAGAGGCAAATCAGGTCCACTAACTCAACAATGTTACAGTGATCTATCTTTAACAAGCAAAATAAGGAAAAGTTTGCAATATTACCAAAGTAAAACATTCAAATATAATAAATCAGCCCCTTTTTTCAATCCCCTCCCAAATGAGCTTTTCAAAATAATAGATTTTTGGATTCTTTTTATTTGCCATCAGCTTTTTGAGCCTTTAAAGTTCACATTTTCAAGTTTGTCTCTGTAACTATGAAGGTTTGAAACTTACTTTTTTTAACTCTCCAGAGCTGAGGCTTGAAGAAAAACACCAAACACCATGAGAGTCGTGATAGAATCCTGATAGTTGGCAAGATTGAGTTCAGACAATTATCTGTTAGATTGCTTCTCTGATGTGCACCACCCTCCTGTACTCTGCTAACTGCCCTGGTGTCTGGCTGAGTATAATCAGAGGCCAGGCGATTTGCCTCAACCTCCCACCCCACGATAAATGTCTCCCCTTTACTCTTACAGATATTGTGGAGCACACAGCAAGCAGTAATAACAATGGGAGTATTGGTTTAGCTGAGGTCTATCCGAGTCAGTAAACTGTGCCAGCATGCTTTTAAATGTCCAAATGCACATTCTACCACCATTTTGCACTTGCTCAGCCTATAGTTGAACAGCTCCTGACTACTGTCCAGGCTGCCTGTGTACGGCTTCATGAGCCATGGCATCAAGGAGTAGGCTGGGTCCCGAAGGATAACTAGAGGCATTTCAACATCCCCAATGGTTATTTTATGTTCTGGGAAGAAAGTCCCTTGCTGCAGCTTTTGAAACAGACCAGAGTTCCTGAAGATGAGAGTGTCATGTACCTTTCCCGGCCATCCCACATTGATGCTGGTGAAATGTCCCTTGTGATCCACCAGCACCACTGAAAAGTAACCTTTTCCGTTTATGTGCTTGCTGCTTGGGTGCTCCGGTGCCAAGATAGGGATATGGGCTCCGTCTATCGCACCACCACAGTTAGGGAATCCCATTGCTGCAAAGCCATCCACTGTGACCTGCACATTTCCCAGAATCACTACCCTTGATATCAGCAGATCTTTGATTGCGTTGGCTTCTTGGATCACAGCAGCTCCCACAGTAGATTTGCCCATTTCAGACTGATGCCCAACTGACCAGTAGCTGTTTGGTGTTGCAGGCTTCCACAGGGCTAGCGTCACTTGCTTGTGAACTGTGAGGGCTGCTCTCATCTTGGTATTCTTGCGCTTCAGGGCAGGGGAAAGCAAGTCACAAAATTCCACGAACGTGCCCTTACGGATACAAAAGTTTTGCAGCCACTGGGAATTGTCCCAGACATACAAAACTATGCAGTCCCACCAATCTGTGCTTGTTTCCCAGGCCCAGAATCAGCGTTCCACAGCATGAACCTGCCCCATTAACACCATGATGTCCACATTGCCAGGGCCTGTACTTTGAGAAAGGTCTGTGTCCATGTCCTCATCACTCTCATCACTGTGCTGTCATCACCTCCTTGCCTGGTTTTGCTTTTGCAGGTTCTGGTTCTGCATATACTGCAGGATAATGTGCGTGGTGTTTACAGTGCTCACAACTGCTGCGGTGATCTGAGTGGGCTCCATGCTTGCTGTGCTATGGTGTCTGTACTGAAAAAAGGCAAGAAAAAATTGTCTGCCATTGCTCTGATGGAGTAAAGGGTGACTGATGACATGGCTTACAGGGAATTAAAATCAACCAAGGGGGTGGGTTTGCATCAAGAAGAAACACAAACAACTGTCACACAGAATGGCCCCCTCAAGGGCTGAACTTAAAACCCTGGGTTTAGCAGGCCAATTCTCAAACCACTGAGCTATCCTTCCCCCACTATTCATGCAGGGAGGCAGGGGGGAACAAATGAATAAAAAACAAATCCAGTCTCCTCCTTTTTTTGATCCAGTCCATCTCTCTTATACATCTTAGGCTGGCAGCAGACGGTGCAGTACGATTGCTAGCCATTCTTGTCTCCTGGCTGCTTACAAGAAGACAGTGCAGTATGACTGCAGGCAGGACTGAATCTCCAGAAGACGAAACTTAAAAAAAGAATGACCTGGAGTCACTCCCATTTATGTCCAGGCGCCCCGACAGACCTCACTGAGGTCGGCTAAAAGAGCACCCAGGAGATGCCGACGATGGCTACCAATTGTAGTGCACCGTCTGCTGCCAAAAGGCAATGAGCTGCTGCTGTGTAGCAATTCAGTACCACGTCTGCCAGCACCCAGGAGATGTACGGTGACGGTGAGCTGAGCGGGCCCCATGCTTGCCCTGGTATGCCATCTGCATGAGTAACCCAGGAAAAAAGACTCAAAATGATTGTCTGCCATTGCTTTGATGGGGTAGGGGGTGGGAGCTGATGACATGTACCCAGAACCACCCACAACAATGTTTTTGCCCATCAGGCATTGGGAGCTCAATCCAGAATTCCAATGGGCGGCGGAGACTGCAGGAACTGTGGGATAGCTACCACAGTGCAATGCTGTGGAAGACGACGCTAGCCTCAGTACTCTGGACGCACTCTGCCAAGTTAATGGTCTTAAGTGGGGAGACACACAATTGACAGTATAAAATTAATTTCTAAATAAATTGACTTCTATAAATTTGACCTAATTTCCTAGTGTAGACATACCCATAGATTTTGCAGTGCTGGCAGGGAGAAAGACACATTTTGACAATAATCCTCACAATGGTTACACAGTACCACTCTTTAGAATAGAACCACATTTTGAACCATATAAGGTCAGACCAGGATCAGTTCCTAAGGCTTTACTAAGGTATAACTCTTCATGACTTCTTAGTTTTCTTTCTTCTACAAATCTATACTTATTTAATCACTATGGCCTGATTCTGTGGGGTGGTGAGTGCTCTATTCCAACTAACACCAGTTGGAATTGCAAACACATAGTGCATCTGGGACACACTCAGCAACATATATGCTATTCTTTTTCATTGATTCACCTACTGTAACCAATAATCCTGTGGGACAAAGATGGCACTGACTGTTGGAAAAGAACAACTATAATGAAGATTTTACCTGCCATTGTAATTAATTTAATTCTAATCATGAATTCCATAAGGCTGTTTAATAAAGTCTAACAAAACAATCCCCTTAAACTTTTAATTAATGTAATTAATTGAAGCAAAATTAATCCCAGCAAAAGTTAATAATTGAGAATGTAATGCATAGATTTTTTTTTACAGTGACATAAAGCCAATATATTATCTATAGTTATCATTCAGAGTCATTAAAAGAAGCAAGAAAAATTACAGCATTTGTATTTTCATTAATGAATTGCTCTGCTTCCTTTATTTCTAAAAATATTATATTTTTTGCTGGCTGCATAAACACCCTGATTTTTTTTAGTGCTGAGTGTCACCAGATTATTATTTCTTTCTCAGAGCCAACTCTTTGTCTAGATCTGGTAATAAATAAATAGAATTTCCCTATATTTAGAAAAAGTGTGCAATTTACAGTCCTCAGTACTCACATGAGGAAATCTAAGTACTTTATTGCAAATTATGAATTTTAAAATGCACTTTTCACAATCATCAAAGTGCTGTACAAAACCATGACACGAAGGCACAAAAGAACTGCATATGGTTCAAGCCTGCAGTGTGCAAAACTTCACTGGGAGTTCCATGGATGGAGGACCTGTAGGACTGAACCTGATGTTACAAGATACTAACACCCTCACCATCCTTTCATTAGATAGTAAATTATGCAAATCTGGTAAAGAACTCCACGTGAATTAAAAAGTGCTCACAGATCTGGCAAAAATGCTGATATTGAAAGCAAACCAGAAGTTGAACAAAAATTCTGACTGGGTCTATATACAGAAACCAAACTAGACAGGTAAAAGGGCAAACAGGACTGAAAGACCTTAAAGCACCTAAAGGCAATTTCAGTAGGAGTTCAGCGCTTAGCAGAATCAGATCCTAAATGCCCAGCTTCTGTGTAAGAACCTTAAACTGTATACAAAGAGAAACGTGACGCCAATGAAGGAGCTTAATGAAAGGAATCACATAAGAAAAATGGAAACAGTAAAAGGTGTCATGATTTTCAACAGGTTGGAAGTTGACTAGGATACATGCCAGCAGACCAGTAAAGAGTCTAGTCCAGGGATAGGCAACCTATGGCACTTGTGCCGAAGGCAGCACACAAGCTGATTTTCAGTGGCACTCACACTGCCCAGGTCCTGGCCACCGGTCTGGGGGGTTCTGCATTTTAATTTAATTTTAAATGAAGCTTCGTAAACATTTTAAAAACCTTATTTACTTTACATACAACAATAGTTTAATTATATATTATAGAGTTATAGAAAGAGACCTTCTAAAAACATTAAAATGTATTACTGGCACGCGAACCCTTAAATTACAGTGAATAAATGAAGACTCGGCACAGTACTTCTGAAAGGTTGCTGACCCCTGGTCTAGTCCAACACTAACAGAATCAGGGCACGTAGCAAGGTATCAGTTATAGCAGGTTTCAGTGTTAAATAGTGACAAGTCTTGACTACAGACTCTTTCCCCATAATACATAGATTCATAGATTCATAGACTCTAGGACTGGAAGGGACCTCGAGAGTCATCGATCCAGTCCCCTGCCCTCATGGCAGGACCAAATACTCTCTAGACCATCCCTGATAGACATTTATCTAACCTACTTAAATATCTCCAGAAGATGGAGATTCCACAACTCCCTAGGCAATTTATTCCACATGTTCAACCACCCTGATAGTTAGAAACTTTTTCCTAATTCCAACCTAAATCTCCCTTGCCACAGTTTAAGCCCATTGCTTCTTTGTTCATCCTTAGAGGCTAAGTGAACAAGTTTTCTCCCTCCTCCTGACACCTTTAGATACCTGAAAACTGCTATCATGTCCCCTCAGTCTTCTCTTTTCCAAACTAAATAAACCCAATTCTTTCAGCCTCCTTCATAGCTCATGTTCTCAAGACCTTTAATCATTCTTGTTGCTCTTCTCTGGACCCTCTCCAATTTCTCCACATCTTTCTTGAAATGCGGTGCCCAGAACTGGACACAATACTCCAGCTGAGGCCTAACAGTGCAGAGTAGAGCGAAAAATGACTTCCCATGTCTTGTTTACAACACACCTGTTAATGCATCCAGAATCATGTTTGTTTTTTGCAACAATATCAACTGTTGACTCATATTTAGCTTGTGGTCCACTATGACCCCTGGATCTCTTTCTGCCATACTCCTCCTAGACAGTCTCTTCCCATTCTGTATGTGTGAAACTGATTGTTCCTTCCTAAGTGGAGCACTTTGCATGTGCTTTATTGAACTCACTCCCGGTTTACCTCAGACCATTTCTCCAATTGTCTAGATCATTTGAATTGTGACCCCTTCTTCCAAAGCAGTTGCAATCCTCCCAGTTTGGTATTGTCACAACTAATAAGCGTACTTATACTGCAACATCTAAGTCGTTGATGAAGATATTGGAACAGAGCTGGTCCTAAACAGACTTCTGCGGAACCCCACTTGTATACCTTTCCAGCAGGATTGGGAGCCAAATAACCACTCTCTGAGTACAGTTATCCAGCCAGTTATGCACCCACCTTATAGTAGCCCATCAAAATTGTATTTGCCTAGTTTATCGATAAGAATATCATGCGAGACTGTATCAAATGCCTTACTAAAGTCAAAGTATACCACAATACACCTCTCCTATCCACAAGACTTGTACCTATCAAAGAAAGCATCAGATTGGTTTGACACGATTTGTTCTTACAAATCCATGCTGGCTATCCCTATCACCTTACCACCTTCCAAGTGTTTGCAGATAATCTTAAAACTGTCCTCATCCACCAACCGTCTGTATTCCTGGGTTGTTTATTCCCGTATTAATAGATGGGCACTATATGCCCTTTCCATCGTCTGAACTCTCCCCCCATACTTCCAAAGATAATAGCTAGAGCTCAGAACCCCTCTATAACACCTTGAGTATTCAGACATTTCATCAGGCCCGGTGTACTTCAGCCACTAACCTTTTCTAAGTGATGTTTTACTGTGCTCTTTTTATTTGTCTTCTAATCTAGACCCTCCAAAGCATTTACTATTTAACATCCTTAGACTTCTCAGTGAAGACTGAACAAAGAAGCAAAAACTCTGCCATTTCAAGTGTCCTGTACTGGTTCGCCCCTCCTCAACGAGCATGGCCACCCTGTCCCTGGTCTTCCCTTGTTCTAAGTATGAATAAAAGAAATCCCCCTTTTTCCCCCCCCCTATGTTTTTTTTTTTTCCCTTTACCCATCCAGCAGTTTGAGCTCATTTGTGCCCTTGCCTTCTAATATTGCCCCTGCAGCCCAACGTATTGCCTATTATTCAGCCTTGTAATCGACCTAGTTCCATTTTTTATATACTCCTTTTAAGTTATAGTCACTGCAAATCGTTGGTAAGCCAAGTGGGCTTTTGCCACATTTCTACTTCCTACCCACGAAACTGCTTTGGCCCTCATAGTGCCCTTGTAAAACGCCACCACCTCAGTTTCCCCTCAGTCTGATTCCCATGGGACCTTACCTTCAGCTCTCGAGCACCAAAATCCGCCCCCCGAAAGCCATTGTCTCTATTTTGCCGTACTCCCTTCTACCCTTCCTTAGAATTGCAAACTCTATGATTTCATGATCACTTTCACCCAAGCTTCCAGCATGTCCCAGTTAAGAGGATTATTCTATATTACTATTAAGAGGAAGAGTTACAATAACATAATTAATCAGCAAAAAGCGAGAAAGAGTCCTGTGGCACCTTATAGACTAACAAAAGTATTGGAGCATGAGCTTTCATGGGTGAATACCCACTTCGTCAAATGCATCACGCACGAAAGCTTATGCTCCAATGCTTCCGTCAGTCTATAAGGTGCTCTTTGTCACTTTTTACAGATCCATACTAACAAGGCTACCCCTCTGATAATTAATCAGCATAACTGATGTTTAGGGAAAAAGGTTTTAAAGGATTTTCCTTCCCATTCAAAACCTGTACTGAAGAAGATTGCAAAATGCTTCCTGTTTTATACTCTATTTTCCTTAGTGAAATCTAGATGCCCGAGGGGCTTATCTGTACAGTGATTTAGTGAGCAAATCTACAGCACACCAGCCTGCCATTGCATGAAGTGACCATGTGTATCCTACTGCTGTGCTCTAAAAGCTCCATTGTACATTTTGACGAACTACTGTTTAGAGTAAAGCACTCTGTGGAACTCAGTACTTGGTAGCAGGGTCCGTATGGCCACTTAGTGTGCTGCAGGTAAGAATGCTGTAGATTTGCATCCCAGCTTGCCATGCACTATGTGGCCTTAAATATAAGCCCAGAGCCCTCTTTGCAATTTGGGCATTTATTCATTTCTCCCTGTGCAAAATGCAATGGTGAGTATGCATACATTCTGTACAGCTGTAAATACCATGCCAGGTGCAAGCAGTGGAGAATCAGGCCTTGTCTGTTTGAATGTCCAGCCTACTATCTTCCATCAGACCCCTAGAAAGGAGGCCTGTAGATAATTGTTAGCTATAGACTATCATCATCATTAAATACATTTTGATTTTAAAATAAAAATCTAGGATTCAAGTCCATGAAGACGGACATCTTTCTAACATCACTATGAGGCTTTCAAGATGTGTCTGTGCTATTGATGTGTATGCCAAGGCTTATTAAAAAAATATAATCAGATAAAACCAGGCATGCAGAAAATGTCTGTTTCACATGATTGGGTATCTAAACTTAATCCTATCATAAATATCTGAAGAAGTTATTAACTATTTGACAACGCATGAAAAGAATATTTCCAAGAATTCAGGGGTTACTCATAGATGGTTGAGGGCTTGGGAGAAACATAAAATACATGCTCCTGACCTATCTCTCGCCACCTGTCAAAAATGATCTTCCATATTAATTTTCCACATAAGAAACCTATCTGTAAAGTATGGTGTTGACAATTCTATTGCACAACTGTAACAAAGTATCAATATTTAACTACAAGAACCAAGGGAAGAAAAATGATCTTTGAACTAAAATGTTCTGTAGTGCTTATTGAGTTTAAATATGTTTACTTCAGCACAGTTTACAAAAAAAAGTACACAAAAGAACAGCCTGCATTTTATTTATAGACCTCTTGAACCTGACAATATTAAATAATAGTGTTTTATGACCATAGCCAATAGTCTGCAGGATACTTGGAGAATATTTACTTGTGAATGTGAGCGGAAAAATTATTTTGCATTAATAATCATTCCACTTCGTTTCTCTACACTAGTCTCAACATTGAGAAGGCCCAGTTCAAGGATTATATGACATATAATTCAAAGTATAGTACAGTGCAATACAAATGCCACCAAATGATGCCATCCCATTTCTGTGTGCATATCACTTTTCAGTTGACAATTCATTGGTTACCTGCTGGTGAGTTTAAAAAGGCTGGTACCTCAAGATGCTTAGCATCCTCAACGTACTTTGAAATCACAGGGAATTGAGGGTGCTGCATATAACAAGAGGTGCTTACTGTGTCAGAGTGTCAGGCTATAAGAAACTATAGTAGTTTCTAAACAAACTAAATGAGAGCTCCCAGTTCCTCTAGTACCCGTAAAATGAGAGATCATTATCTCAAGCTATCATGAAACTCAGTATGGACATTGTTATTTTGTTTTAACTCTGCCTGTGTATCTAATAATCGTGCTAAGTTTGTAATTATTTCTTACACCAAGCCCTTGCTATCTCCAGTTAGATATTATCTTTTAAAAATCACAATTAATAACGAACAACAACACTGGAGAATGTGTATTGTACAGCAGAAGCAAATTTATCTGAATTAAGTTTACAAAAATGTATTTTTAGCTTCTTTTCACGTGCTATCTATGGGCTGAACAAATACCACTGCATATAGGTACCTACCCCATAAAGTGCTGAGTGCCTCTCAAAAGCTGCTGAGTGCCCTAAATGCCTACTGAAGTCAATCAGAGTTGAAAGGATGTGGATTTCTGCATTATTTTTCTCACCTAGGCTCCAGTCCTGCAAACATTTAGATACATGGTTAATTTTACTATTCTGAGTAGTCCCATTGAAGTCCATAGGACTACTTGCATTAGTAAAGTTAAGCATGTTTCTCAGTGTTTGCAGGATCAGGGTCTTAGGGCCTGATCCAAAAGCCATTGAAATCAGCGGTAGTCTTTCTAATTCCTTCAGTAAGCTTTGGTTCAGACCCTTGGGATTTGATCCCACAAACCATTATTCATATCATACAAGTCCTTGCCTACACAAATAATTTCATTGGCTTCAATGAAATTTTTCTCGTGAGTAAGAATTACTCTTATGAGTAAGCATTTGCAAGATAGGGGCCAACCTTGTGCAGTGCTGCACACCCTCACCATGTCAATGGAAGCTGAGGGTGCTCAGTACCTTGCAAGAAAGATGTCAATGTAAGAAGCAGCTACAACACATAACTATTGTATCCCCATTAAAATGAGTGCTATTGAAATAAATTAGCTATAGATACATGGAGCTGAATGAACAAATGATATTGTCAAACATGAAATATGCAAATGTATTACTTATGAGATGCACAATATATTACCAACATGATAGCTGATAGATACCAGATGGGTATCTTTTAGAACCTTTGTTTTAAGCACAGAGTAAATATAACAGAATGGCAAGCAGAAACCATTGAAGTTAGGGATCATATAGGATAGCCTATATATTCTTTTCCCTCTCCTTTTCCCATCTAGCTGGGTCAGGTCATTGGACCAATTTTTTCCAAGCTTCCCAATCCAATACGCGCTCCATATCTACTTTGTCCTCCCATACATAGTCTATTCACTGTTTTCTTGCCTGTCCTAATGTTCTCTGCCTGCAAATTCTAGTCTCAAATGCCTCCCTAATAAGATTCCCTGCACCCACCTTTCATACTTGTCCATAGCATTTCTGCCTTCTTTCTTGCAGCTTCTCTCTGATACTGCAGATCTTGGTCTCACTCTTGATGACATCATTCCTTATGTGGCCCAGCAATGTCATATCCCATAGTAGTGTGCGGCAGTGAGCCTCTCAGCCCAGATCGACAGACATGGGCTTGTGGGGCTCACACAAGCACTCTTAAAATAGCTGCAGGTTGGGCTGGAGCTCAGTCTCCCAGGCTCACTCCACCCCTCGCCCAGGCTTCAGAGCTCAAGCGCCAGCCCAAGTTGCAACTTCAAAGTGTTGTCTACACAGCTAATTTTAGAGAGCTTGCATGAGCTCTGTGAGCCCGAGTTTGTCAATCTGGGTTGGGATGCTTGCTGCCATCACACATCTAAATGTACCGTCATTGTCCTCAAACATCTCATTTCAAAGACTTCAAGTCTTCTCAAGAGCCTCAGTTGCCCATGTCTCTGATCTGTACAAAAATGCTGCTCTTACTATGGTTTTATATAGTTATCACTTAAGTAGTCTGAGCATGTTTATCATAAGTAACTTCACTCACCTTGTGTTATTCTTCCTTCATGCTCAACAGTCTTGCTTTCAATTCTCTGTCGATTTCTTCATCTACCACTAACCCACCTCCAAGATACTTAAATGCAGAAAGTTTGTGTAGAGGCTGGCCCTTGATGTTGATGTTCACTTATCTTATTTCTGCATGGGTCACCCACATGACTTCAGTCTTTTCTTTACTCATTTTGAGGCCATAGTTTGTTCGTTCCCTATTCCAGGTATCAATTGCCCAGACCAAATCTTCCTCAGTATCCACCATTAGCACAATTTCATCTGCATAGCTCAACTTCATATGACCATTTGCTTACTTATGAAGTCCACCACAATTACGAATAGTAATAGACTAAGTGCAGATTCTTGGTTGACTCCAATGTTCAGCTTGAAACCCTCCATTACACCAAAGATTGTTCACAATTTTGTTATGGAACCATTATACAAACTCATCACCATCTGGGGAAGGTTCTCTGGTGCCCCACAGAATTGTAGCAGAGGCCTCAGAAGTAGCCTATGTACTTTGTCAAGTGCTTTCTGCAAATCAAGGAACACCCCTTTGTGCCCAATGTTTCCCTCCAGGTTCTTTTCCATCAATTGTCTAGCAATGAATGTACCATCTGTCGTAGGATTGGCTGTATATATTACTCTTAAGTGATGGGTAAAATTTCAGCTGTTTAATTACTTGGGGCCTGGTGCTGATTAAGTATTGAGTGTCACTGACTGCAATGGTATCTATGCGTGCTCAGCACCTCTTGGAATCAGGCTTTTGATCCAGGAACTTTTGGGAATAAGAAAAGAAGATATTGTGCTGGTAGGAGACAGGAGTAAATTTAAGGGAAGATTAGAATGGATAAACAGAAGCAGAGTTAGTGAACTGCATAAGTGGATTTTTTTTAAAATGTGAAAAAATGTTTTATAGTACACCTTCGTGTTGAGAAAACAGTTCCTCATCCCCTCATCCACCATTTCCTCCAAAAAAGTGACAGCTTCTCATGTGAGCACCAATAATTACTAAGGGCCCTGTTCTGTACTTGACATTGCTCTCCCTGAATGCCATGATTCAAGTTGTATTGCCCAAGCCTATGAGGTGCTGAATAACTGCTGTAAGATGCTCCCATGTAAGCCAATGGAGATAAAAGATACCCTGTACCTTCTCGGATACACCCCTGCCTTGTGTTGCTGAATTCCTAATCATTAATGGCCTGATCCTGTGAGGCTGATGAGTGGCTTCATTCCCCAGTGAAGTCACTAAGGGAGTTCATCAATTGACAATAGGGGTTAAAGGTGTGCAGTACCTCTGTCCCCAGCAGATTTTACATGAAGGCCTCATAATATACAGTATAATTACTTCACACTGACACTTCTACTGATTTTGATTAGAAACTCTTCTCTCCACCACCTGGAATATGCTTTCTTTTTTCTATAACTATTTTGCCTTGTTGTTCTGCTCGTTTTTCTCTTGGTATGTATAATTGAAAAGGAGGAAACATTTGTAAAAGGAGCCATGAAAAGAACAAAAAATATTTGTGTGTGTCTAAATTTAACTAATTTAATCCTTTGGCTTTCTGGGTGAAGTAGAAGCAGCAAAAGAGGAGGATGGAAATGAGAGGGTATGTGAGGATTAATTGGACTGAGACTGACTTTGTGCAGCTGCTCTGTGGCATGCCAAGTCTTGCTGTTTGGTGATGTAGTTACTAAAGAGTACATTTTGTCCCAGATGATGATCTGTGTTAAGATTCATTCCCACCATAGTCTGAATGGTAATGCTTTGTGCAAGGTGCATCAGACACTATTATTTTCAAATAATAGCATTGAACCAAAATGTTTTCTTTTCTGAGCTAGTTATATTTTCTTCCTTTCTCAGTCCATAAGATAATATTTCTTGTCCTGCAGTAATTATACATATCCACTGCTAAACGTTTAAAGTGAGCTCTTCTCCCCCAGTGATTTCAATGTAATAGCAAGACATGCTTTAATAACACAGATCAAGAGGCCCATAGCTGCAAGCGCAATGCAGCATTGTAGTATGAATAGTTTTGGGCTCAAGATTTACAAAAGTGATTAGCAACTATGGAAGTCTCAGTTTTTGGGTGTTCAACTTGAGATACACACACAAAAGATCTTAATAATTTTCCAGTAATTAAGCATGAGTAAAAATACTTCCTCTGTTCACAAGAAAAACATATCAGGATCCAAACTTCTAGGGCTTTTTGTCCTTAGAAAATATTTTCCAAATATCAGTCATTCCTTTAATTAAGAGGAAAAGAGAAAAACTCTGTAATAATTTTTTTGAGGTACATTTGTTACTATACCCTAATAAATTATTGTATTTACCAGCCTATTGATATCAGCCTATATCCTTCATTTGGATGCTTCAGGTCTTTCATCTTCATCATCTGGACCCATGGGAAGGAGACGCTGGAAGAATTCCACCATGATTTCAACAGCTTCCACCCCACCATTAACCTCAGCCTGGACCAATCTACATTTTAACAAACTTCCAGCAAGGGTTAAATCATCAAACTGTCAGTTAACTAACAAAGATAACAACTTCCAATCAGGTCAAAGCAAAACTTTAACTAGAGAGGTTACCATAAAATGAAAAGAATCACAAAAATTCAAATTTTAAAATGAGTATAATTCCAATACTGCAGATTTTCACTGAAACAAGTTCTGATCCAGTTCTTAGTTCAGTCCCAAGTGATCTGATTAGATTAGATAGTAGCTCAAAAAGGCGGAAACTTTTCCTCCTCTCTCTCTTTCTGAGTTTTAGACTTCTATTGCACTGACATCACATAGAATAAAGGCAAAAGCTATGCCTCTACTATCCTAAGAGAATGTGATGATGATGGAGTCTTATGTTAATGTTGACGTATGAGGGTTCAACAAACACTGTAGGTGAACATATAGAGGAGATCAGATCAACGCAAGAATCGCAAACAATCCCATGTGGAATAGACAAGATTGTCCATGGCCATTGCAGGCTGGTGTATCTTTGTCTTGCGCTGTTCATGCTTTTCACATAGGGTGCTAATGTGCTTGCTTCAAAATGTTTAATAGTGACATACCAGATATGTCATTTAGGAATATGGGCCTACATTGGGCTGAAGTAAATTATGATTTTAAGTTAAGTTTGAATGTTCACATGATCAATAAGCTCAAATTGTAAGACCAAAAAGAATAAAATAATGAGAAAGAAAAATTATGTTAAATTTGTAGTGACCGTGGAAATACCAGCATCATTTTATGTCAGGCTTGTGAAACAAGTTAATTGCACCTGATTAATTGGAAAGCAGGTGCAGGCGTAGCCCTAATACTCCCTTTTTTATTTTTGGCTAGGGTTCAATAATGTCACTTGTTTGTTATAATATATTAAAAGCAAGGCTTGTGGAAGTTTGTTTTGTCAGAGCTTTTTTCCTTACCCCTTTGGAGTTATATCCTGATGGGAAGGAATCTCCTGAGTCTGACTATGTTGTGAGGATTTTGGCCAATGTTTACAAATGTATTGCTGTTAGGATATACCATCCAAGTGTGTATATGCACATATTGATATTTTGGATGTAATCAATACCAAGTGACAGTTGAACTAGTAATGTGATGCTGGTATGGAAACTGAGTCATGGTCATGGTAAACCTTAATAAACTTAAAATTATTTCCAGCATGCTACCACATTGCTCTGTCATGGTCTGTTGCTTCCCAGTTGCTGGGGTCAACCTGACATGCTTTCAAGTTTGACTTCAAAGTGTCTTTATATCGTTTGTACTGGCCACCAGAGGCACAGGTGCCTCACGTTAGCTTACCATAAAATATGGCCTTGTGTATTCTTGAGTTGTCCATATGAACGAGATGCCCAGACCAGTGCAGCTAAGCTTTCATGAGCATCCTTTGAATCCAGCCATCCAGCAAAGATTAAAAATTTTGATATTGAGACTCTTGTCGCGACATAAAATGCTTCAAAGAGACCAAACATAGGACATACGGAACTGATAACATTTACTAATGTGGCAATAATATGTTGTCCATGTCTCACAACCATATAGAAGCACTGTAAGCATGACTTCCCAATAAATATTTAGCTCAGTATTTATTTTTATGCCCCTTTGATTCCAAAGGCAGTGTGATAACATTCCAAATGCAGAGCTGGCCTTGGCTACACAATGGATAATATCATCATCAGTTGTGGCATTCTGTGACAGAATACTCTCCAGGTAGCAAAACTTCTTTCCAGACTTGAGAGGAGCCTTGTTGATCTTAATAATTGGGTAGACATGCATGGTCCTGGCACAGGTTGGTACAGTGTTTCAGTTTTCTTTAGGTTGATTGTGAAACCAAAATGATTGACTGCACAAGTGAGGGGATCAGTTACAAATTGAATGTCATCAATCAAGTGAGCTATCCGTGCAGTCATCAGCAAATAGAAGCTCCTTAATGAGTAAATCTGCCACTTACATGTGAGCATGGAAGCGTTGCATATTGAACAACTTCTCATCAGTGCCAAACTGGATAAATACTCCTTTGTCAATATCATGAAATGCATCCATAAGAATAGCTGAAAAAAGGATAGAAAGGAACGTGGGAGCCAGCATATAACCTTGTTTGTGCCACTGATGACTGGAAAGGGGTCCTACATCTTATCATTTTCCAGTGCTCTGGACCATTATTATGTCATGGAAGGACTGAATAACAGAAGTAACCTTCACAGGACATACAAAGATGAACAAAAGTTTCCAAAGTCCCTCATTATTTACAGAATCAAAAGCTTTAGTGAAGTTGATGACCACTATATAAAGACCACGGTTTTGATTTCAGCATTTTTCCTGAAGCTGGAGGGCTGTGAAGATCATGTGTATACTTCCTCTTCCAGACTAAAATTCACAGTGAGACACAGAAGAATAAGAAGAGGATAAGAAGGGAGGATGGTTTCCACAAGGTAGGTGTCAAGTCTATTTAATATGACCCGTGAAAGAATTTTCCCAGCAACAAAGAGCAGGGAAATGCCATGATGATTATCACAGTTTGTGCTTTCACCTTTGCCCTGATAGAGGTGGACAGTGTTGGCACACTTGAAATCCTGTGGAACTGACTCTTGTTCCCAGAGAATGTGGAAGAGCCATGTGAGGTGCCTTGCAATGTGATAGCCACCCTTCTTATAGATCTCTGCTGGAGTGCCATCCAGTCCAGGCACTTTCCCTTGTGACATCTGCTTGATTGCTATTATTGTCTTATATAAAGTGGGGTCTAGTGTAAGTTATTTTAACAGGTGTTGTGAAAAAACATTACCTGTAATTGCTTCCTTGAAAATGTTGGAAGGGTGATTAAGAAGCAAACTGAAATGTTTCATCCATTGGTCAAGTATTTCTTTATGGTCAGTGAAAAGTTGATTGCCATTCAGTGGGCATATAGGTGTGATCCTGTGCACCTAGGGCCATTCACAGCCTGAAAGCCAGCAAAAGAGCTTTGATGACTTTGCAGACTGCTGCCAATTGTAACTGCCACTTTCTTTTCCAATCTGTGGTCTTTCATTTGCAGAAGTCTGGTCTGAAGAATCTATTTGCTTGAAGACATGTAGCTTTCCTAGCTGCTGAAACTTTGTCCGCTATGTAGGCTCTATGGGTGGCATGCAGTGAGTTCAAGAGCCTATATATTTCGAGACCATTCCCATCAAGCATGTCCTGATGTTTCCTCTTAATGAAGCCAAGAACTTCAGCAGCCATATTACGTCAAGTAAACAAACATGTAAATTGGGTCCAATACTCACTATTCACAGTTGATTCTTCCTGAAAATTATTATAAATTTATGCCCTAATAATGAATCTAAAAATCTATTTCATAAAGCAGACATAAAATATAACTTGTCGAATGGCAAAATATAACAGTGCACTGCTAAAGTGGGCACTTAAACTTGAAAATAATGAGATTTCATAAAAAAAAATGATAAACTATCTGGGAAGCTTATTATTTCTCTTTCCTACAAAGTTCACACATCCCAAAGGACTTGTTAGTGGATACTAACTCCCTATAAGATTATACAGATCTAGAGATGTTTAAAGACTTTAGAATCTTTTTGGATATTTCTGTTTGTATTAGAAAAAATGTTAACATAGAAGATATAGCCTTTGAACCTGCAAGAAACTTTCTATTTTTATTCACTGCACATGGAATATAAAATGTATAGTAATGGTTATAACAACATCTTCCAATGATTTATGCTTATTTTCATATTCTGGGGAATCCTATTTTAAGATTGTAACTAAATTCTGTAAGGATGCAAATATTTTACCAGGATAGTTATATATGTGCAAAAAATATTTTGATGTATTTTAACTAAAAATATTTTTATTTTGTAATGTTTGTAAACCATGCTGAATTGAAAGCCCTGGAGAATGGAGTGTTGTGTTTATCATCACAGGGTCTGATCCTCTCATCTGATCAAACAGTGCATGAGGCATGACTAGAGATGGGGTAATGGTGGCTTTAAGATCTTCATGCTTCCTCAATCCATGGGCCAGCCAGGGACAGGCTGATGCCCAGTAAAAGTTAGAGCAAGCTGAAGACTATGCTTATGTCTCGGTGTTTGTTCTCAAGAGCCTGTTTTGGCATTTAGGGTCTTGTCTTCACCACAGTGTTAGCTGTAACTTTAGTGTTACCCCAACTTGACTATTGTCAACACACAAAGATCTCTAGCTGGTGTTAAGCTGACCTATCAGGGAATGTGGGTTGAAACTTGAATGCTGCCGACCCTCAAGCTAGTAATGCAGTGGGTATGCAGCTGTTCTGTGCTGCTAATCTGATCACACTGTGCTGCTCAAGTGCTGCTTTCCAGTGCCGCTGCTCTCATTTGAGCTAGGCTAATATAAGAGACCTTAACTCAAGCGGTGATAACTTAAGTTAACTCTGCAGTGACCTGGGACACTGTCAGGATATAGGGACATTCTGGCTGTTACTCTTTTCCTTGTTCATGCACCTTCATCAGTGGAGCAGCCCTGACCATCCCCGGTTACCCCAATATAATGGAAATTGTTAGGTGGGACTGATCTCCTCGATTTATGGCTTGGCAGTGCAAAACAGCCGGAGTGGACACAGAATCAGGCCATCAGAGGTACAACAGAAGCAGCAGCAGTGCATGCTGCTCCAGTAGTGTGCTTCAGTCCTGATCTGGAGTGATTACCTTTTTCAACCCTTGGACTCTTTTCGGAGATTGCCAGTTGTGGTGGTGGTTTTGTGGTGTGGCACCTCTTCACTAGGAAGTGTACTGAATGAGAGTCCATTTAATTTGTGTTGTGATCTGGCAGATCTTTCAGGATTGTGAAAAGTATAACATTTGTGGTAAGCATAGCTGTTAGCTTGCAGTATGAAACAACAAATAACTGAATATGTGAGATACATTTTAATTCAGCATGCTGTAGTGTAACTTTTTGAGCAAACTGCTGCAACAGATATTGATCAGATTTATTATATTGGTGGGCTGGAGTTTGATTTTATGGATTCATTTTTGTCATATTTAGGATATGAGATCTGGAGGACAAAAGTTGTTTACTGTATTTTAGGAGGTGTTGGCTTAGTTAGTCCTTTGTATACAGCAATTTCAGCTAAAAATGTTTATTCATCATATAATACTAATCACAGTTATGAGAATGGTCTGTTATGTTCACATAAGATATGCCTATAAAGCAGAGAGGGACCAGATCAGAGCCATATTTCTGCAAATTGCTGAGACCAAACCAAAATCCTGGAAAATATCTCCCCACCCCCACAATTTAGGGTGTCTTGATGCAGTTCTAAATATTGCCGCTTGGGCCATTACTTGCCATTAATTTTTGAATTTTGACTAGAGTTTCTTAATTTTGATATACTACTTCTATACATACAATAATTAATTTGCATTACAAAGTTTATCACATGTTCAATAAATGCATCATCTGTGCTCAGAGTCTATATTTCATATTAAATATAGCTAGACTGAGCTGTTCTTATTTCTAAAAGTGTGAGACTATTTCTCCAACTGATACCACAGTGTTAGCTGTGTGTGTCAAGTTAGATAAGAAAAATTAATAAAAAATGGCAAAATAAAAGCTCTCTGGCAGACATATTCATAAATATAGAAGACTGCTCTACCTAATATGCCATCAAAAACAGACATCAAATTCTTTCTTAGTGAAGTGATGAAGGCATCCAGAGAGATTAAGGCTTTCACAGATAGTGTCTAGGAGCAAATCACAAGCTAGGAAAAATTAGCAAATTGGGACAAAGTTAACTTTTTGATGCAGAGCCAAATATATCTGATACAAATTAAAAGCTCCAATTTCTTTGTATTTTAGTAAGCAATCCAATTACACTTAAGTGACAAAAAGGTTTCTGTGACCCAGTTTCTATAACATAAATTAATGAGTAAATTGCCTTGCCACTAAGTTATCATATCAAGGCTCAATTTCCTTCTTTTGCTTTGGATTTAATAATTTATAAAAACAAACGGTGTTAAAAGTTCTTCCTTCTTATTCCTTTGCTTTACAAGTAAAAAGCCTGCTTGGTTTCCCATTCTAACTTATATTATATGACTGAAAACCTGTAAAACTACCATAATATGATCAAGGTTAGTTTAGGCAGAAGAGAAAGCAGTAGAACCACATTAATGACTCTGTGAATTAATTGTTTTCATTAGGGTGTCGATTAATCGCAGTTAACTCATGCGATTAACTAAAAAAAATTAATCATGTTTAAAATAATTAATCATGATTAATTGCAGTTTTAATCGCATTGCTAAACAGAAAACCAATTTAAATTTATTAAATATTTTGGATGTTTTTCTACATTTTCATATATATTGTATTTTGTGTTGTAATTGAAATCAAAGTGTATATTATTTTTGATTACAAATATTTGCACTGTAAAAATGATAAACAAAAGAAATAGAATTTTTCAATTTGCAATCTCTTTATCATGAAATTGCAACTTACAAATGTAGATTTTTTTTGTTACATAACTGCACTCGAAAACAAAACAACGTGAAACTTTGGCGCCTACAAGTCCACTCAGTCCTACTTCTTGTTCAGCCAATTGCTAAGAGAAACAAGTTTGTTCACATTTTCAGGAGTTAATGCTGCCATCTTCTTATTTACAGTGTCACTAGAAAGTGAGAACAGGCATTTGCATGGCACTTTTGTAGCTGTCATTGCAAGGTATTTACATGCCAGATATGCTAAACATTTGTATGCCTATTCATGATTTGGCCACCATGCTTCCATGCTGATGACGCTCATTAAAAAATAATGCATTAATTAAATTGTGACTGAACTCCTTGGGGGAGAATTGTATCTGTTTTACCCGCATTATGCCATATATTTCATGCTATAACTGTCTCGGATGATGACCCAGCACATGTTCATCCCCTAACATATGAGATTTCATTTGGATATGTTTATCAGAGAGCAAGATCACAGATGCAGTACTTGCAGATTGTCATTGCCCTTTCAAATTTACCTTGTCTATTTGAGGACGTACGAAACCTGTAAGAGACAATTGATCTAACTTCTGGAAATATCATCTCCAGAATCATAATATGGTACGTCCAGGAATCATAAAATCAGGTGATCTATTTGGTCATTTGCTACTCATTTGGCAGTGCCAAATTGTTCCTTATAGTATGTTTTCCAGTCATTTGTCTGGTTTAGTTTTAAAAACACAATCTATGGGGCAATAGTGTTGCCAGTTAGTATTCCATAATATTGTGACATCTGCATAATGTTGTGACAGTACTGGAAAAAGATAGAGGCTTTTATCACTGAACTTCCTAGGAAAGGCCACAATGCTGAATTAGACCAAACAAAACTATATACAAGAGGAAGTGGAGTGATCAGACTCTCATTCTTTGATTAAAGAATGTAGAAATTAAAAAAAAATGTTAATGATATTTCTCCTCATGTCTCTGATGAGATGTCTAAAGTCTTCACATGACTCTTCTTGGGAGCATTTAAAGTCTTATTCACAAGACTAATAATCTCATAAGCAAACAACAGAAGCATTAAATATGTCCATTAATTCTAGTGCAGATAACTACTTTGGGGAGGCTCTAGAATTTGTATCTGCATTTTGAAGTGAGGTCAGAAATAAAAAACTTTTATTACTACCTGTGCAATCAGCTATAAATTAGAAGAAGAATATTAAAAGACAGCAGACTCTACAGTATAATTTTGGATGCATTTGGGAGATTATCTATCTGTGCATGAGTCTAGATTATATATATTTAAATATAGACCGATAAATGCAAGCTAAATAAATGCTTAAATCTCAATTGGATTCTATGGCATCACCTACATTGAGAATTAAGTGATGTCTCTAGACAGCTACATTTCTCCCAAAGATTTCTTTGATTAGAAATTAGTTGGTACTTCAAGAAAATAATTTAAATTAGCAGTATGGCAACTAGTTTCAACTATTTACTCAGATTCATATGTCAGGGCACTGCAGAATAGATTTTACATTTGTTATCTGATCTAAAGATGTTCTTACATTATCCTAGATATATTTGAAAGTCATTATTCCTAATTCAGATGTAGAATTTTTTATGTGATTTTTCAGAAGCCACAATTGGACCTTATGATAATGATCTGTCAACAAAACCAGACTGACCCCATGAGGGGCAAAACTGGAGGAGGGTCTGTGGGGGCTATAGCCACTTCAAAATTTGACTTAGCCCCCCAGTGGCCACCCCTCCCAGTGCAAAGATCAGACATTACACAGAAGTAAGGGTGCCACGGTATGAGATGGCCACCCTTACTTCTCCACTGCTGGCGGTGGTGATGGCACTGCTATCAGAGCTGGACAGAAGTAGGAAGTTTGCAACCATGATCACAGTGCTATGAACCTTTCTGGTGCCTGGAGGCTGAGCGTCATCTCGCCTCTGCTACTCCCTGCACCAGTACCTAGGGATGAGGGTTCCTAGGCTGTAGCCTGCTGTCTGGCTCACACAGAGGCACCTTGCTCAGGAATTTGTGGAGCATCCAGAGGCAGAGCAATTGACTTGGGAGCTATTGGGATCCTCATGGTAAAACTCACACACAGCTGCACTGCCCAGCTCTGCTCTGTCTCCTTCACAGTTCAGTCACGACTGTGGGGTTTGTGCTTCTCCCCCACCTTGTGTCCCAGTAGCCTCCCACCCAGTTTTCTGTATAGCCCACTTCAGCCCCCTCCACCAATCGAGAAGAGGCTGGCACTGCTCCTGGACTCCACCAAAGACCAGGTCATTTGGCAGAGGGTTAGATTCCATTCTTAAAGATATTATAGAAAGCAAAGTCTCTCCTCCATCATAAAATAGATTAATAGTGCCCATTAAAAACCAAATGCCAACATTTAAAAACCCAGTTAGACTTCTAGAACTATATTTTGGTGCCTCAATATATTTTTAGGTGCCCAGCATGATACACATTGAATTTAAGCCACATATTCTTTTTCTCATCCCATTATAACAAAGTTATGAATTCAAGCTAAATTGCAGTATAACCACATTGTCACTTTTGTCCTTGTAGGTGCACACCAAACTCCTAACAAACAAATGAAAAATGGAAGGATAAATGTACAAAAAAATCAGCAGTCGGATTGGTTTGTCACCACAAGGAAATAGGACATTTCTCATCTGGGAAGCATGGAGAGCAGTAACATCAGACAGGTGGATTCAGCTTTAGAACCTGGATATTTAAAAGAATTATTGGATTCTTTTGATTTTAAACAATTGATTATTATAGAATTCATTCTCTCCTCCTAATATGATAATTTGGGAACTTCCCCTAAATATGAAAAGAAGAATCAATAAATCACTTGATAACTATGGGGGAGGTGCTAGAGGTCGTCTCAGAAATCAGGTTCCTGGGAGTTTATGTGTGCTATTTTATAGTCCCCCACAAGACAGGCAATACTATAAAAATGGAACTTTAATCTCTTGTAGCTGAAGGGCATCTAAGTTTTCCAAATTGAAACCCTAAATTTAATATTGCAATAGAACAAATGCCAGAGCCCCTTTCCAGGAGATAAATTTAACAGACATTTATCTTCGAAGTCCCATAACAATAACATCAGAAGTTTCTTATGTTTGAAATTGAAGATCAGTATTTTCAATATGTTTCCCCAAGGCATTTCCCATTGACTTAGCAAACTGTACCAATGACTGTCACAAAAATAAAGGCAGCCATACCACATTATAGAAACCAGGGTATAACGATATGGCCAAACGTATAAAATCTCAGTCACTGAAAAGTCTCAAAAGGGCAGTATAAAAGTTTAGGCCTGCCTTTCATCTCACTTTGATGTAAATAAGAAATAATTTCACTGGAATGAATGGTGTTGCATCAGTATAAACCCACAGTGAGAGAGTTCAGAATCAGGCTCACCAGCTTCTATTTATCTTTAGATTTAACAAATCAGCAAAAAAAGTCTCCTAAGTGGCTTCTCAAACAATTCATGGATTCTTTCAAGAGCAGTGATAAATCCATCAAACTATAGTAAATAAAAAATATAAAATTTAGAATAAGTGGGGGCAAGGCAGTTTAGACTCATTGTCAACTGGGAGAATGGGGGTATAGTATTTTTGTTTTAGGGTAGGAAGGGTCCATTAACGTGAAAGGAGAAGGGGAAGGAAATAGGGGTAGAGAGAGGGAAGAAGGCTTCCTTCAGAGTCACATTCATTGAGTCTAGTTAAAACAGATGACAGAAACCAACACCAATCATTTTTACCATTTTTCTTAAACTAAAATTCAAAACAGTTTATATGTAAAAAAATGGCAAGAGGAAAGGGCTAGTTAAAAAAGAAATGTTAGCCACATTAAGATGTGACAGATACCACTTGCATTCTCAACAAGTCCCATCATGCACAGTCAAGGGTTATGCCTGCAAGATTTTGAATTCTCTCAGCTCCCTTTGACTTCAGTAGGAGCTGGGACTGCTGAGCATCTTCTGGAATTTGGCTCATAGGTATTAATTAATGCAAATGAAACACTAGCTGTGGTAAATGCTGGATGGAAGGTAAATGTTCTACTCTGGATAGAAATGAGAGTTGGAAGGAATACACAATCCTAGAAACACTCGCTTGAGAAGCTGAACAGAACTTAGCTACAATAAGACTGAAACAGTCACTTATATTAACTTCTCCTGATGTCTCCTTCCACAAGCAGAGATCTTCTTTTCGTACTGAGTGATTCCAGACTTTTTGTGATTGCCCAGCAGTTTACTCAATACAGAGGAAGCGTCGCCCAGGAATGTTGGAGCACCTAGTCATCTCCAAACACTTTCATTGGCTCCTGGATGTCACTTCCTTTTTTTTTTTTCCTTCCTGAGTTAGCTTTTTTGCCCACTACCACTCTAAAACTTCTCAGAGCGCTGCTGCTGCTGGTCACTCAGATGGAAGCCACAGTAGAAATTACCACATCTGAGGTGAAAGTAAAACTCAAATGGGACCAGATCAGTGGGCCCAGATGATCTCCACTCAAGAATATTAAAGGAACTGGCACATGGAATTGCAAGCCCAATAGCAAGGATTTTTAATGACTTGGGGTCATACCCTCTGACTGGAGAATTGTTAATATAGTGCCTATTTTTAAGGAGGGGAAAAAAGTGATCCAACCAACTACGGGCCTGTTAGTTTGACCTCAATTGTATGCATGGTCTTGGAACAAATTTTGAAAGGGAAAATAGTTAAATACATACAGGCAAATGGTAATTGGGATAAAATACAACATGGTTTTACAAAAGATAAATGTACTAGACCAACTTGATCTTCTTTGAGAAGATACCTGATTTTTCAGACAAAGGAAATGCAGTAGATCTAATCTACCTGGATTTCAGTAAGGCATTTGATATAGTTCCACATGGGAAATTATTAGCTAAATTGGAGAAGATGGGGATTAATTCAAGAATTGAAAGATGGATAAGGAACTGAGTAAAGAGGAGACTACAACTGATCATACTGAAAGGTGAACTGTCAGGCTGGAGGAAGTTTATCAGTGGAGTTCCTCAGGGATTGGTCTTGAGACCAGTCTTATTTAACATTTTTATTAATGATCATGGCACAAAAGAATAATAAAGCAAATTTGGGAGGTATTACCAATACAGATAAGGACTGGAATATAATACAAGAAGACCTGAATGACCTTGAAACCTGGAGTAATAGAAATAGGATGCAATTTAATAGTGCAAAGTGCAAGGTCAGGTACTTAGAGACTAATAACAAGAATTTTTGCTATAAATTGGGGGATTATCAGTTGTAACTAACAGAAGAGGAGAAAGACCTGGATGTATTTGTTGATCACAGGATGACTATGAGCTACCAATGTTATGTGGCCATGAAAAAGTACTAATGCAGTACTAGGATACAGTCGATCTAGTCTATTTAAAAAGAAATTACAAGTTGTTTCAGGTGACCTGTCCCCAGCTGCGACTCCAGGCACCAGCGCTCCAAGTGCGTGCCTGGGGCAGAAAGTCGCAGGGGGGAACCCTACCGGTCCCTGCGAGGGTGGAAGGCAGGTGGCTTTCAGCAGCGTGCCTGCAGGAGGTCGTCCAGTCCTGTGGCTTCGGCAGCAATTTGGCTGTGGGTATGCCGAAGCCGCAGGAACGGCGGACCACCCGCAGGCAAGCCACTGAATCCACTCTACCGGGGACCTCCTGCAGCCAAGCCGCCGAAGGCAGCCTGCCTGTTGTGCTTGGGGTGCAAAAAGGCTAGAGCCGCCCCTGCCTGTCCCCTAGGCCACATCTACACTGCGCGGGTAAATCGATTTTAGATACGCAATTTCAGCTACGAGAATAGCATAGCTGAAATCGAATATCTAAAATCGATTTACTTACCCGTCTTCACCGCGCGGGATCGATGTGCGCGGCTCGCCATGTCGATTCCGGAACTCCGTTTGTTTTGGTGGAGTTCCGGAATCGATCTAAGCGCGCTCTGGGATCGATATATCCCGTCCAGATCAGACGCGATATATCGATCCCCGAGCAATCGATTTTAACGCGCCGATACGGCGCGTAGTCTAGACGGGGTGCTAGTCTTCCTACCATGTGTTCCTGTCTTTAAAATGTTTCTCTTTCTTCTGTTTCTGTGAAACACATACACAAAGTTTAAATATTATTTTTGTTCACAATAGCCCTTTAACATCTTGGTGGGTCAGGTTAACATCTGTACAATGGGTGTAATAATCATAGCAAGTCAAAACATTTTGTAAAAACATTATTTTGACAAAAATGGCTTTTTGATCAAAATGAAATTTTGAAAATTAGTAAAAATTTTCCAGTTTTTCTACTAAGCCTGGTAACATTTCTTTTCTGATAAACATTTTTAATTTGGTAAAAATAATAATTTTTGGTTTGGTTTTAGCCTCAACATTTTGAAGTTTGGTTTTGAAAAATCAAAAATGTTTCTAAACCAAACATTTTTAACTAAAAAGAAAATATTTTACTGAAAATGTTTTTCAAAATTTTTTTCCCCATTTTTTCCCCCCTGTGGTTGTAAACAAAACCATGGGAAATTGTGAAAAGAATTATTTAAATTTTTTTGCCATGAAAACAAATTAGTACTTTTTAACCACCTCTGGTAATAAAACTTAACATTTCTAAAATACTACTAGATCCTTGGATGAAATTTTAAAGTATAAATTATTATTTAGTTATCGTGCAATTACTTAAAGAAGTTGGTTTTGTACTCTTATACTCATTCAGATAGAATATCTTTCTAAAGTTTCAGGAGGTAAGAGGAGAGCAAAACTTGTTAATATTTTGACTAAGGTTTTTCTCAGAACATTGCAGAGCTATAAAAAAACCAATGCACTTGATAGCCAGCCAATGTGATCATAGAGACAACTTTCTGAAACAAACATACTTTTCTTCTGTGGAAGGCAGTTAGTAAATTACCTAACAGGAAAATTATTCCCATCTCATATAGCAACGACATGGGCAAATAAAATAAAAAAATAAAATAAAATAAGTTTTCTGGCAAATATACAATTCAAAACTCCAGCCAGAATAAATATCAAAAGGTATGGCCTCATGTATTTAAAAATAAGACAGAAGATATTGTGGACGTCTCAAACCATGAACTCCAGTACTGAAAGTGAAATCAAATTCTTTCATAAGTTAATAAAGCAGAAAGATTGCCAAACAATAAGGTGGATCAAAAGATCCAAAGACTAGTAATATACTTCAGTGATTCTCAAATGCTCTGTGAAAATATCATTACATATCAAGCTGAAAAGACATCCTCTGGTGCAAAAATGAAAATCTCTGATATTTAACTATTTCCTTTATTTCACAGTTAGGTGGAATGCAGCTTCTATTAGAAGTTTCTTGGCTGCACAGTGTTCTTTCATGTAGAAACAAAGAGAAGGAGACACCATAGACTAATAGATACTCATTCTCAGTGAAGCTTAGTAGAGGTTGGGGGTTCTCCTTAGTCATATCTGACTTTCAGAAATGAATGAATGAAGTATCTGCCAGCACCTCAGGTATAATGGCATAGATCATAAAAATCCACCAAAAAACTTATACCATGTTCTTTGTGCCCACGCCTCCAATAAATCTTAATCCACCTCTGACACAAACAAGCATGTTACCCCCATTTGATCCCTCAGACTAGGGTCACAGGTATCACAGCAGCAGTAGGTCTTGAGGAGGGATTTGCAGGAGCAGAGAGTAGCACCTTCCAGCTTTCTGTACTGATTTCAGGAATAAGCATCTGTGAGCTCAGCGGCCCAACACCTGGGTCTCAATGTCAATTGCTGCTCCTCCTTCAGATTTGTCCTCACCACTTCCTTTTACAGTAATGCCTACAAGGCATCAGCATCTTAGTTTATACTCATTTATTTAAGGGCTGAATTGTGGCCCAACCCTCATAGGGTTCCTTTCACGGCCTGCCTGCATCTCCACTGCAGGCATGGAGTGGTAATCTGGGGCTGTACACCTAGTACTCCCATGCAGATGAACAGGGATTGCTAAAGCAGGATAGGGAATGGACACAGATCGAATCACTGCCTCCACTGGCTGGCCAGCGTAACTGAACCAGTGCAAGGGTTAGTAGTTTGGTACTGCTAGGGTCAAGAGTCAATTACTAATTCTATGGAGCAAGGGGAGAACGGGAAAGGAATTGTGCCTCTGTGGGTACTTCCTGGGCTCCTGTTGGGGCAGCATAGCTATGAACTACCCTTTTACATAGGCTTGTGCCTAAAAACATAACCCTTATGTATTTCTATTAAAACACTCCCATGCTTTTTAATGATAAGTTGTGCACTGACATTGTGCACACGTCCATTGTGAACTGGTTATTGCTACCCTTATCCTCCCTTGCTGCTCCACATCTACTATTTGTCATACCTGTTTAATCTTTTCTTAAATTACACTGTAAGATCTTAGAAACATGAACTATTTCTACCTTTATGTTTCTGCAATGCCTGGAGTAATAGGGGCCCGATCATAATTTAGGCTCTGAAATGCAAACACAATGCAAATGATAAATAAACACAATTAATACCAATCAAATATTATCACACCACACCAATCAAGTTAGGTTTAATCCATGAAATTCAGATCTGGAGCCAAATCTCCTAACGGTTCAGTCTTGTTTGGGTCAGAGTTTTTGGTTACAGTTCATCTTTATTAGGAACTACTTTTTAAATACTGATATGAGAGAGAGGCCCTGAACCAAAACCCTTGATCCAAACAGCCCTGAACTTTGGGGATGTTTGGATCTGGAGCGGAACTTCATGGCTCAGGCCCATTTCCAAATGAATTAGACACAAATTGACTCCCCTGTGAAGGCATGTGGTCCGAATTACAATGTAGCCCTGAATACTTCTGCTGCTCTGAGCCTTCTCATTTGCTTCTGCCATCGCCACTAATACATTATTATGAGATTATTGGGACCTGCCTGTATGGAGGTGGTGTGGCTGTACTGGTTCTGATGTATGAAGCAGCTTGAATTTCATGGAGGCTTGATAAAGAGTTTCTTGACACATTTCAAGTCTGGATTAAAAATGAGTTCAGTGAGTGAATGACGGATGGTTTGAGTTTTGTTTGGAGGCTTTTTATTCACTCTTTATTATGAGCCTAACAGACCAATGAGCTTGCGAACTTAAAGCTTGTGAACTCAGAGGGACTTATTTGCTAGGTCTTAGCTTGTTGTGATATAGAGCCGGCTGTAGCTCTCACATATAAATCTCCATGAATCCAGTTTCAAAAACACATATCTTTGATTGTTCCCCCTTGAACAAGTAATAATAAACTGAGATGAATGTGTCTATTTACAGAAGCCTACATCTGTAAAATAAAAAAGTGTTGTCCCTACTGTGCCAAGAAAGCAAGTTCTGCTTTGTGAGAGACTGCTGTTTCAAGCAGAGTCTGATCATGAAAAAAAATCTGACTTTGTTACAGAAGTCAATTAAAGTTACAGTTGCATTTTGGAGAAAGAGCTTGAGATAATTACAGGAGAGACAGTGGAATAATTGTTTTTCTCCATAGTTTGTCCTGGTGGCTGATAGCAGATTAATCGCTACCCACTGCCTCTTCCTTTGCAAAGTTTTAGTCACATAAATTGCTGAGTAGCCAGTTGCTATCGCATTAAATGTAGTCAATAACTCCTGTCTACCTGCAATGTTTGTACTTTGAAGATGATAAAGACAGTCCTGTTTAACCATTGACTTTTAAACTCGGATCAAGATGGACATGGTTGAGAGGTAAATTTCTTCATCATATATTTTCACTGTAGGTAAATATGATGAAAAATGCAATGCACAGATTTGTACTCTGACTTTCACTTTGTCATAGCTTTGGTCTCAATATAATGCCAACATTTTGTGCAAATACCGCATGCAATCCTTAGAGAATGTGAAATATAAAGCAATGTTTGAAGTATTTGCAAAGGATTGTAGATAGCTAATGTCAAATTAATCACAGATAGTCTTTTTCTTTTTAAACACAATGAGGAACATGGCTAAGGATTAGATTCTACAACCCTTAGTCTTATGGAATCATACTGAACTCATGCATGTGATCTCACTGAAGTCAGTGGAACTTGAATAAGTAGGAATTATCTAGTGAGAGTGATAATGCCAAAATCAGGCCTTAAAAAAGAACATGGTATAAGTTTTGGAACTATATCTTAAATAAAAAACACCACATGAGTAAAGACACATTTATTTACAGTTCAACCATTAAAAAGTAAATATAATTGATATAAACTCTTTCTGATCTTTTGTGTTCTCTGTGTGTATGCTCTATATCCTAATTCTTGCCTGTAATTTGATATGCACTATCAATTTTATCATATTTTGGGAACTCATTGATAAATCAAACATAATGCTGGGAACTGTGAAATATCTACCTATGGAATTTATTCTCTATCTGATAGTACATGATCTCAGGTTAGGCTCAGAGCTCTTGAAAATCTGCCATATGAGGCAAAGACCTGGATTACAGGAAGCACCCTTTCACTTTGTTATCCATCTATTCTTTGCTTATCTTTAGTAGCAGATAAATGGATTTTAACTGTATAATATGGACATCTGAATCCTCACAGAACACGAATCCAGGACAATGAGAGCAGGTATCAACAAGATGTGTACATGAGAATGCGCAGACAACTGGCTGATGCAGCATTAGAGACAAACTGGGCTTTGAAAAAAATCAGTTTCCAATCCAATGATAACATTTTCAAGTTTTGCCAGGAGTCAGAAGGTTGAGAGATGTCATGATACAGAAAAATGGCCATCAGCCTAGAAACCAGGACCTCCTGAGTTCCAACCCTGCTCCACTGTTGCCTGGCTGCATGGCCTTTGGTAAGTCACTTAGGCCTTATTTACACTACATAGTTTTGTCAACAAAAGTCAGCTTTCATCGACAAAACAGTAGAGGTGTACATACTGAAATGCTCCTGCCAACGTGACTCCCCTGCTATGCAGACATAATAAATGTCCTTAGATAAGAGACTTAGGACTTATGTCAGTGTAGTTAGGGCGATGCAGTGTCTGTGTAGACACCGCGTTCCTTACATCAGCTGTTGGTGGTCATTATGGAGCTGGAGCCATGAAATTGACAAGAAAGCCAGCTCCCAGCTCCCCAGACAGTCTGCTGCTGGGTCTCCACCCCAAGCTGGGCTGCCACCCAGGCTGCCAGCTTGGGATGCTGCCTAGCTCCCCACTGGAAGCCCTGCTGCCTCCCAGGGTCCCGGCTCCCCACTGGGAACATGGCAGCTGACTGGATCTGAGTGTGGATCTCCCTGCTGGAGGTGAGAAGCTCCCATTGGATGACCTCCCACCCCCACTACCAGCCGGGAGCTGCACAGAGCTGAGAGCCCTGGCTCTCAGTCCCCCACACTGCCCCTCTTCAGTTGGTGGAAGGGTTCCTGGTGAGATTGCGCACCACTGATGGAAGAACGGTGGTGTGGACATCAGCCACCACAGTAATTAATTGACAGCTGACAGCATTGGCTATTGCTTCGGCTCTCTCTGGTTCAGTAGAAATGTATCATAGAATCATAGAATAACAGGGTTGGAAGGGACCTCAGGAAGTCATCTAGTCCAACCCCCTGCCCAAAGCAGGACCAATTCCCAACTAAATCGTAGGTGAGAGTAAGTTAAAATTTATAATCCAAACGAGACTGTTTCCTTGTAACTGAATTTGTGGTCACTGTATTTGTTCTTTGGCTGTGTCACACTGGGTCTGGAGTGGCTCATGACTGTGAGTGCCTACCAAAGGGCAAACTGTCAAAAACACTGCATATACCCCAAACTGGTGGTAAGTTTTATAATTAGGTTTCACCAAGCCAGTGACAAATGTGAATTTGTCCTGGATCACTATATCAGCCTCACCATGGAATCACAGATAGTGCCCTTCGACTCTCCAGTCTATCTTGCCAACTGGGCAAACAAGACTTAGTAAAAAATGGTCACTTACAACAAAAATCATACAATATTCAGGTTTCTTCCAGTCCCAAGAGACCAGTCACTTAACCCAAATCAATTGGTACCATATATCTTACATCAAAGACAATGCCAAGCCTGTAATAAAATATCTAAAGATTTATTAACTAGGAAAATAAAATGAGAGTTATTTACAGGTTAAAGTAAGTAAACCTAAATGAATTGCAATCTAAATCCTAAGAATGACAGAGTTGTAGTGATCTGTCTATTCAAAGTATCTTTCAGGGCAGACTCTGGATGTAACCCCTGGAGAACTCTGGCTTCAGTTTAGCGTCTTTAGTCCTGTGAAAGTTCAAATAGCAAAGAGATGGAAAATTTTATTATGTTTTTGTTTTATTTCCTTTGTTCAGCTCCAAATCCATAGGATACACTTCCTTGCACATAGCATTTCCAACATGTGATATGGGAATTAACTAATCCTTTGTACTGGAATGTTCCTTGATGGCCTATCTGAGTTTGACAGTTCTTCTGGATGGGCAGAGGAAAAAACGCTCTTCCCATCTGAGTTCACAAGTTTAGAGCAAATATTTTCAAAGTTATAAAGCAAAACGTACATATTTCCTTATATCATGGAATACGGACATCACAAATAAAATTAATTCATGCAACAACTTACAAACATTCTATAGAGTGAAACACTACATACATTCTTATAAGACTAACACCTATTTTGAGCAACTTTAACACAAGTGCAATGGTCTGGGCTCCTGCTATGAATTTGTCAGTTCTTAGCTAATGTCTGAGGCCTTAGCAAAAGCTGGCACTTGGCCTGCCAGCATCACAGTGTGCTCCTAAGAGTCTCTCAGTCTAAGAGAACTGTAAAGGGTAATTTTCATCCTCTTGATTCAGAAACTGTAGCAACAGGAGCTGAACCCATTGTTGGTTAACACAGAATCATTAATTCAGTTCAAATAAAGAAAGGCTACACCTTCATGCAGACCAACTGCAAATAACTTTCTCCTCAGCAGCACAACTTGGGAAGAAACAGTGATAACAGAGAGTGACTGTTTATGTGCTGCTCCTCAAAAACTGCAGAGCTCCCAAGGAGGGAGACAGTGCCCCAGAGAAGGCACTCCTTGCCTCCATGTCCCAAGGAGGAATGCCACCTGTGTTAAGTCCCCTCTAGTTGCATAAAAGCAAAGGAGGTGACCTGGGCCAATGTGGAGTTCAGTGTGCATTGATCAAGGATGAATTTAATCCACAGAATGTCAGACTACATTTTAATAGGTGCAGATGGCTTTTTAGAAGGATAAAAGCATTAGCTTTATTATATTTTAATTCCATCCTCCCCATTAACCTTCATATAAGCTCTTTATATATTTGTTGTTTATAAATATTTCCAGGACATTACAACCGGTCTTTAAATGTTCTTTCTGAGGATTCTGGGAGGGGAATGGAACAAAGATTCCAAATTCGTAAATAAGATAACGAGACTAGCTCCTATTCACTCCAAAACCATGCTTGAGGACTGTGAAGCTACACAACTGCATTCATCAGGGAAAACAAACCACTGAACACAAAAAGCATAGTGCTCAGCTGCAGTTCTGCTAGGCAGAGCAGACCTACTCTTCACCTGCTCATTATAATGACATTTTCAGTGTAGGCTGACTCTCTGCCATTGATCTTTGTTAAAACAGCTCATTGCCCTTACTGCCGTTTTTAGACATTTATAGGGTGAAGAAACATGCTGGTGAAAAGCTGCTAAAACTTTGTAGATTTTTAGAGCCACAGTTAGTTAAGTTACTTCAGAATCTGTAGAACTTTAAAAGCATTTACTTAACTTTCTTTTACTCACCTAGGGACATTGGGGTTGGCCATGTTTGAAAACTACATTAAACAAAGCCTATTTAGCTACTCAGAGTTAGCCCAGAACTGCAAGACACTGTTAATACATCTTAAGTAGTCAGCCTGGAGGTACTCAAAAAATTCCCTTTTCTGAGGTTTGCTATGCATTTTTTATATGAATGAGAGACTTCATTTTTTGCTTAGTTTGCAGTTACGCTATAGCTTGTGGTCAAAACTCCTATAATCATGCCCATATTTATTTCAATGCAGAACTCCTCCTGCCTCCCCCATTAACATAACAAACACAAAACCACTTGTCTTTATCTTTATGCACAGGGAGCCTCCACTCGCCCTTTAAATAAGCAAAAGGGCAAGATCCCTCCTCATCGCTCAAGAGACTGTTAGGAGTAACCCTAGTCCTGTGATGGCTGAGGATCAGGGCAAGGTTTCTAGATTCGCAAAGTAATCTTTAACAATCTCAGTCCAGAAAACGCCACTGTTTCTGTCATTAGATGCATAAAGAGCTTCCCTTTGTGTGTGCATTTGAGTGCAGACTTTGACTTTACAGGTGCAGACTTAATAAGATGTAGCCCCACTTTCTGCATTTCTTTAAAACACTTCATGAATATTCTCTCAGTGAAGTATATTGCTGTTTTCACTCCAGGGATGCATGGTAGGGAATGACATTATCAATATACAGATCATTCTAGAATTTAATCATAAATATAATTATGTCAAACATTCTTATTTCTTCCTTGATGCTTCTTCATATTGATATAAATGATGTTGTTTTATTTAACAATAACAATTAGTAAGGCTGATTTTTACCTGAGATGTTTAGTAGAACTACATTTTGGCTCCCAGTGGAAGGTTCCACTTTGTGCTTGAGTGTTTTCTATCTTCCCCTTGTCCCTTTGATCTCATCCTCTTTTTTGTCCTTCCCAGGTGGAAGCATCCATTCTGAGTAGCTAATAAAAAAAATCCTGGAATGCAGAGTCCTCTTCACTTGACAATCATTGGAGAGACTAATCTGTTATTCTGTTTCGAATAATAGTTTGCTGTTCCTTCTCTGGGTTATTATACCAATTCCAGAGAAAAAATTGGGGCTTCTCTGTAGACTTCATTATCTCATCCCTTCTCTCCACCCCAATTCCTTTTTTTATTTTATTTTTCTCTACACCATAGACTTGTGGAAATTAGAGATAAAAAAGCCCTGTTACAGGCCTTGTCTACACGGCAGAAGTAAATCGAAGTTATCTAAATCGAATTTATAAAACCGAATTTATAAATTCGAATTAGAGCGTCCACACCACGAATCTCAAATCGAAGTTGTGCGTCCATGGCCCATGTCTTACTTCGATTTCAGGAGCAGTGCACTGTGGGTAGCTGTGACACAGCTATCCCATAGTTCCCACTTCCTGGTTTTCAGCCCAGTGCCTGCTGGGACCAAAAACATTGTCCCGGGTGCTGCTGGGTACAGCCTCACCCCCCCCTTTGTGAAAGCAGCAGCCAACCATTCCGCGCCGTTTTTCCTGGGTGAAGAGAGCAAACGCCATAGCACAGCAAGCATGGACCCTGCTGAGACCATGGACCCTGCTGAGACCATGGACCCTGATGAGACCAGTAATGCAATCGTGCAAGTTTTAAACAGCTCGCGCACTCTCGTGCTGTCTATGCTGAGCCATGACCTGAAAATTCAGGAGGAGAGGGGGAGGAGGAGGTGGAGGAGGAGGGACAGGAGGAGGACTTGGAGTTTGAGGAGGCAGCTGCGCACCGACAGGAGCGATGTTAATGATGGTGATGATGACGACATAGAGAGTGATCTCTCCCTAACCGCAGGACCCAGCATTTTGGAGCTACTGCTGGTAATGGGTCAGCTTCTGCCCATTGAACGCCGATTTTGGGCACGGGAAACAAGCACAGACTGGTGGGACCGCATAGTTTTGCAGGTGTGGGACGATTCCCAGTGGCTGCATAACTTTCGCATGCGTAAGAGCACTTTCTTTGAACTTTGTGACTTGCTTTCCCCTGCCCTGAAACGCCATAATACTAACATGAGAGCAGCTCTCACTGTGGAGAAGCGAGTGGCAATAGCCCTCTGGAAGCTTGCAACTCCAGACAGCTACCGGTCAGTCGCGAATCAATTTGGAGTGGGAAAATCTACCGTGGGGGCTGCTGTGATGCAAGTAGCCAAAGCAATCGTTAGGCTGCTGCTACGAAAGTTTGTGACTCTGGGAAACGTGCAGGTCATAGTGGATGGCTTTGCTGCAATGGGATTCCCTAACTGTGGAGGGGCCATAGATGGAACCCATATCCCTATCTTGGCCCCAGAGCACCAGGGCGCCGAGTACGTGAACCGCAAGGGGTACTTTTCCATGGTGCTGCAAGCACTGGTGGATCACAAGGGACGTTTCACCAGCATCCACGTGGGATGGCCAGGAAGGGTTCATGACGCGCGCGTCTTCAGAAACAGTACTCTCTTTAAACGACTGCATCAAGGAAATTACTTCCCAGACCAGAAAATAACAGTGGGCGATGTTGAGATGCCTGTCGTTATCCTGGGTGACCCAGCCTACCCCTTGATGCCGTGGCTCATGAAGCCATACACAGGCAGCCTGGACAGTGCTCAGGAGCTGTTCAACTACAGGCTGAGCAAGTGCAGGATGGTGGTAGAGTGTGCATTTGGGCGTTTAAAGGGGCGCTTTCGATCATTACTCACTCGCTCAGACCTCAGCCCAAAGAATGTCCCCGTAGCTATTGCTGCTTGCTGTGTGCTCCACAATCTCTGTGAGAGTAAGGGGGATACCTTTATGGCGGGGTGGGAGGCTGAGGCTAATCGCCTGGCCGCTGACTACGAGCAGCCAGACACCAGGGCGATTAGAAGAGCACACCAGGAGGCGGTGCGCATCAGAGAAGCCCTGAAAATGTGTTTTGTCGCGGGCCAGGGTATGGTGTGATTGCAGTGCTTCTTTGCCCTTGATGAACACTCCCGCCTCTATTGACTCCCTGTAAGCAACCCACCGTCCCCCTTTACTTACAGCTTGCTGCAGGACTTTCAAAATCAACCCCCCACCCTTTCATTACATGTGGCTGAAGGAAAGAAAGCCAGTATGTTTTAAAAATCATTTAATCTTTATTAAAACTCATTTGTTATTGCTTTAAAAACATGCGTTCATTTTTAAAGGATCATTCCCTGTAATAAAAGCACCCTCCCCCCTTTGGATGTATGTCTGATTAGAAAGGAACTATATTCAGAGGCACAGATTTATCTAGGTATCCCTGAAAGCTGTGCTTTGGGAGGAGGATCACAGGTAAGGAAAAGCCCATGAAATACATTTCAGCTTCATTACAGCCTTTTGGTTGGGCTCTCCATGGGGGTGGAGTGTGCTGGTGCAGGAAGCCTTCCCCCACGCGTTCTAACACGTCTGCGTGAGGGAGATATGGAACCTGGGGAGCTTGGAGGGTGATTAAACATGGACTGCAGTGGCACTCTGTAACCCCGCTGCTGTTCCTGAACAATCAACATGCGTCTGAGGATATCAGTGTGATCACGCAGCAGCTCCAGCGTTCCATCACGCCAGCGCCTATCTTCCTCCCTGCTCCTCTGATCTTCCTGCCTGTCTTCCTTGCGCCACCTCTCTTCTACCTGCCGGTCTTCCTCTCGCCACCTCTCATCTCGAGCGTCTCTCCTGTCCTCCCGGTCACTGGCATCTTTCTTGTATTTTGCTATCAGTTCCTTCAAATCACTATGATGAGCTGTGTTACTGTGGCTGACTTCCATGACTTCGGAAAACATTTCGTCTCTCGTTCTCTTTTTCCTCTGTCTCTTGGGTAGCCTGGCAGATGGGGTAGTGAGTAAAGAACACTGCACAGCTGTATGGTGGAGGTAAGAGAGAGAAGTATGTAAAAAGATACATTTCTTAGAACAATGATTCCACTCACTCACACAGCACAAAACTATGCACCTTACGCAGGACATGTGATTTCACTCCAAGGTCACATTTTTCATCTTTTAATACTGGGAGACTCTGTCCCTGGGCTCAGAGCACAGTACAGATGCAGCTTGCTGGTACTGCCATTATAAATTTGCTTCCAAGCAGCCATGGTAAGTCTTTATGTTTGTCTCACCCCTCCCTGCTAAAGCATCATCGTAGCACAACTCCCCTCCACCCAGCTACATGGAGTGGCATTACAGTAGCATAATGGCCATGTTTGCTCTCCTAATTACAAATAAATTACTTATTTCAACCAGGTCACAATGAACGATAGAACTCTGGTGAGAGTTACAGCAGAAGAGGCAGAGCGAATGTTTCATGCCTGTGATCAGAGTCCTGGCGCTTATGCATCTATGCTTTGTGAAGCAATGATTCCAAATTACGTCATGCATGCCTGGAGGGGCAAAGCATCTTTCATTGGAGGACCGGCTAAGGCAGCATTGCCCCGAAATTTACTGAAAAGGCTCTTTGATTTCCTGCAATATCAATTCATGGAGATTTCTTGGGAGGATTTTCATTGCATCCCCAGACATGTTAAGGAACTTTTCATGTAACTGTAATGGCTAAAAAGAAATGACAACGCATGCTTAAAAATTGATAATTAAAAAACGCTAGTTTTTAAATATGACTGATCTAAACATTTACTCACCGCTGGTCCCTTCCATGGCTTCACTTTCTGTGATAGTGGCTTGATTAGCCTGTTGCAAGGTTAAATCTTGGGTCAGAAACAACTCCTGGCTGCTGTTGGTAATTGAGAGCTGTGTGCTATCAGCAATGTCTCCCTCATGTACCTCTTCCTGATCTTCCCCCTCTGCAGAATCCTCAGCCACAGTTGAAACTGAAATCAGGTCATCTGAATCCACGATTAAGGATGGGCGACTGGTAGCCAAGCCCCCAAAAATTGCATGTAGCTCTGCATAGAACCTGCATGTTTTAGGAGCAACTCCAGAGATCCCAAAGCTCTTCTGTGGTCCATGCTGGAGCTCTTTTTCTATTCTCAGGAGACTGCATTTTTAAAGGTGCAGCGTGATTAACTGCTGCTCAGAGCCCCACGGTGGACAAACAGGAAACTGATTCAAACCTCCACGGGTCTTTTCCTGTTTACCTGGCCAGTGCATAGGAGTTTTGAGTGCTGTCCAGAGTGGTCAGTGGTGATCTGTGGGATAGCTCCTGGAGCCCATTAACTTCGATTTCCGTCCACACTGCACTAAATTCGAATTAGTAAATTCGATTTTAGGGTTACTCCTGTGGTTTAGTAGGAGTACTAAAATCGATTTAAATAGCCCTTTAATTCGAATTAGAGGGCTGCGTCATGTGGATGGGTGCTCCATAAATTCGAATTAAAGCCGTTTAATTCGAATTTAAGGCCTCGTGTAGATATGGCCACAGTGTATACTTTGCTTCCTGACAACAGTTTCCTATAGGGTATTGTCAAGTGCTTTTCCCAGTGAGGTTTCCACAACATCTCTTAGGAAATAGGTCCACATTTTGGTTCCATATGTCTGTTTTTACTGGATTACATGTTTTATTTAATCTTTTTCACTTAATTCTCTGCACAACATTTCTTAGTAATGATAAGTCCAGGAACATTTGCGCAGCTCTTTTCCCCAATTGTTATATGTTTTGATTTAACAAAAGTAAAAGCCATAGTTGAATGTTCATACACTCTCAAGCCTCTTGAAAAACTGCTCTCAGATACTCAAGAAGAGATGAACTGTGACAAGTCAAATTTAAGGTCCATCTTTGTTTGGTCCTATGTCAATGTATCTTGTATTTATGGTCTCCTGTACTGATTAGTGGATGAACCCTTGGTCCAGTTCCCTTCAGTTTTAAGGAGGATGAGCATTCCAGTGGTTGCAGAAAATCTAGGAGGAGAATGGATGTTATTATTTTGCTGAGTCATTGACCTTCAGTAAGACCCAAGACTCCTTCTGCCTCCGTATCACAGCAGATAGAAAATGAGTTCTGCAGCATTTCCTTTGTAAACCAGGTACTGCATCTAGAATGAGTTTCCCTGGGTTAATAATTTGCTGTTTTATTTCCAGACTAATCTTCTTAACGCACAAGATTGTTAAGCTTTAATGTCACTTTTTTCATATTCTACTTTTAGATAATGAAAAGCAAAAGTCATGCTTGTGATGGTTCTCAGGATACCCAGATTTGCGAGTCACTTTGTTACTCCTGCCTCCAGAATGAGGAAGTCTTGCTTGTCATAACGGAATGTTAGCTCCCTAACACCAGTAACCTTTCAGCCACTCAAGCCCTCTCCTCCAGGCTATGCCAGCACTGTCATTGTCCGACAAGTTAACAAGAGGTGCACTCCAGTCCCTGACACTCTTGAATTGCTCCCCTATGATATCTAGCTGCTGCACTGGCCAGTTACAGAAATCCCAGCTCCTCTGCCTCCAAAGAAGCAGTGTACCCCAGTTTTACCTTAAAATCACAGCTCTGGGATAAGCACACAGCACTTGTAATGAAACAAAAGAAGGAATAGCGATTCCCTTAGAAACAAGAGAGAGTGATGGAAACAAATGCTTACAATACAAAACAAAATAATAAAATGCAAACTAGGGCCTGTACTTATTAATAGTTAACTTTCCTATCTAATAAAGCAGGGTTTCTCTCCAAGGTTCAGTCCATTGTAGAGCTGGCAGGCTTCATCAGAGGTAGGATCCAATCTTCCATGAAAAACACTTTGCTCATCAAAATGGCTCCTCAGTAAACGGATCCAGAGTGCTCTGTATTACTGAGACAGTCTTATCTTTTTTCATAGGCAGAGTGATCACTGCCTATTATAATGGTCCTTTAAAAAAAAACAACAGAACAACCCTCCAATAGGTTTAAATTGTTTGCAGTTGTCTTTGATGGTTTTCCATTAACAGTTCTGTGATGAGACAGCAACTCCTCCTTCAAATAAGTCATCACCAAGAAGCATCAGTCCTTGGTGACTCCTTTTAACCTTAAGGTCATAAGGCAGTGGTGGGCAAACTACAGCCCATGGGCCAGATCCGGCCCGTGGGGTTGCCACCCCCATGGTGCTGTGGGCCCCATGTCACTCCCAGAAGTGGCCGGCATCACATCTCTGTGGTCCCTGGGGGGGTGAAAAAAGAGGGATTTATGCACGGCCCTTGCCTGCAGGCACCACCCCCCACAGCTCCCATGGCCGGAAATGGTGAACTGCAGCCAATGGGAGCTTCAGGGGAGGTACCCACAGGCGAGGGCAGTGCGTGGAACCCTCTTCCCCCAACCCCTCAGCGACTGCAGGGATGTGGTGCCGGCCACTTCTGGGAGTGGTGCTGGGCCAGGGCAGATAGGGAGCCTGTCTTAGCCCTGCTGCATGATGCTGCCACCCCGGAGCTGCTCCAGGTAAGCGGTGCCAGGCCGGATCCTGCACCCCAGCCCCTACTGTACTCAACCCCCTGCCCTGAGCGTCCTGTCACACCCCTCCTGCACCTCAACCCCATGCCCTGAGCCCCCTAATCCTCTGCCTTGAGCCCTCTGTCACACCCTGCACCTCTCCTGAACCCCAACACCCTGCCCTGAGCCTCTTTGTACACCCTGCACACCAACCCCTTGTCTCAAGTCCCTTTTTGCACACCGTACCCTGTCCCACACCCTGCACTCCGTCCCGCACCCCAGGCCACTGTTCCAGCCCTACATTCATGACCCTGCATGCAATTTCCCCACCCAGAAGTGGCCCTCAGCCCAAAAAGTTTGCCCACCCCTGTGCTAAACTGTCAAGGAGCAACGTGGTACAACTGGCATATAACCTTAGGCATCTGAATTATATGGCAATACTGATAAAATATGTCAGACAAGTGACAGAAGACTAGAGAGTTTAATGATGATCTGATAATACATGACACTCTCTCTACAAACCCCTCTGTTAAATCTGGGGCAATGTTTGTGTCTCTGTTTGCCTTGTTGAACAACCCCTGAATGTTCATGCGCAGTGTGATCATAAGCTTTGCACTATTAATTCCTCAGGGCTATTTCACGCTCTTCACCTACTTGACAATTAAGTGTACACAGGCTCTAATGGTCTTTTCCTGCAGGCTGAAAGAAATGACATAAGAAATTCAGATGGCATGTTATACGTCAAATAATACAATAGCAACTTAAATTTTTTTTCTCAGAGGTGCTTTAATTCTTGGTTGCAAGAAGTAAATACATAATATCTCTAATACTCTCCCCGCCCCTGTCAAAAAATACTATGAAACCCAATTGTACACAACAAATCAGGATAGACAGTTTCACCTGAGCTGTTTTCTCTACAAACATAAACTATTCTACTGACAAACAACACTGAGATTGGATCCCATTAGCTTTCACAAGCAAATCAGGACAAGCCGGATCTTGTCCTTTTGGCCAGATTCCCCATGATCCTGCTATAGTTGTGTGGGGCTGAGGGAGGGTGCAAGTAGCCGTTTCGAACTTCAGTTTCCTGCACAAGGGCCAGGGGCATCACAATTCCTGTACTTGTTGTGGTAGTATAGAGACTGCTCTCTCCAGACTTCCCCAAAGCCACAAATCAACTAGGCTCTGTCTACTAGTTCTGCACAGGCCCACGTGGCTGGCTAGGTGTACAGGCGAGAAGGCCAGATGGCACAGAGGGATGGCGCTGCCCACGTGCTTCCCATTTGTGCTGGGGAGAGTGGGGGGAGATTGTACACCGACAGTGGAACTACACTGGCTGTGCAAGGGGGTCTCCACATCCAGGGAGATGAAGAGTGGATTAGCCCTCTGGTGAAGCTTTGAAAATAAAAATTAACTGGTGAGGTGGTGAGGGCATTTACTGACATGGTTAAGCATCACCAACATTGTAAGTGGTTTGTTCCCATCAAAAGTAAATTCTTCCATCTTTTCCAGATTTACATGGAACCTCAGCAGAACTAAGAGCCCCTTAGCTTGCTTTCATAAACACTTGATTGGAGAAAGCAAATACTTCACAACCACTTATGTTAGTGAAGGCCATGGCTATTTACAGGGTAGTATCTTGTGGGACTGACTTTCACAGACTGAAGTAATTCAAGGACCATTACTAATATCACATTGATTTAATATCCCATTTCCTTCTCTAGGTCTCTTGGGACTGGTAAATTCAGCCCAAGTTCACAAACTGCCATGTACAATTCCAGACAACGGACTTGATCTCAGTTAGCACAGTTCTTATCACCCTGAATTTGTCTTACCTTTGGAATTACTGAGCACATTTTACACAAATGTTATTTACATCCGCTCCTTACCTCTGACCTTATGTCACCTGCTCAAATCAACAGCAATTTAGCCACAGACTGAATGTCTTTTCCTGCCTGCAATCTTCCCTCTTTGTTTACTTTATATAAGTAGTATTAGTCACCAAAGTCTTTGGTAAAGAAACAAGTCAGTCCCTAGCACTTATTTCAGGTAAAGCAAAGACTGCAGGAATGGGCTAAAAATTTGGGACATAATAAATTTTTACATGACAGGACAGTTCACATTAATGTGGAAATGTTGACAGTTTATGTGCACAGCAAAAGAAAAGACTCGTGAAAGGCCAGGAAGAGAAGATCGACCATTAATGGAAGTGAAAAAATCTAACATCAAGAGAAATGATTAAGGGTATTTGTTTTATAAAAGGAACTAAAAAATCTTGTATACCTCCTGGTTGTGAAAATGTAAGAAAAGAGCTGCAGAACTGTCTCTTTAAATGACAACAGTGAAGAACAGCCCCCTGCTGACCAGTGTTCTTAAAGCATTGCTTTGTTTTTTTAAAATTTAATCATTATTAATTTTCAGGAAAAATAGTCTCACAAAAAGACCCAACAATAGAGAAATCACGTATGGCTGTATTATTTGGATGAAAGAGTGATCTGCAAAATAAGAGCCATAACTAGACCTGGATAAAATAATTTTATGAAAACTTTTTCAGCGGAAAATGCAGACTTGGCAACACCAAATAGTTCTATGAATTTGTGTTGATTTTGCTGAATTGTTTTAGTAAAAATAAACCAACCAATAAACAAAACAAAAAAACTCTAAAACAAAATCTAAAATTTAAACTGTTACATTTTGACATTTTCAAAACAGAATGTTATGCTTTTTCAATTCAAAACTACTTATTGCTTAGAAATTTTTTTTAAAAATTTTTTAAATGCTCAAAAGTACTCAAAATTTAAATGAAGTGTTTCATTTTAGGTCAAACAAAACATTTTGCTGAAAATTAAAAAAAAAAAAAGATTTTCAATTCTATCTAAGACTGTTTTTTCCACCCTAGAATTTCCAGTGGCCAAGAATAAAATAAAATAATTTTGAAAAATCCAATATTCGTTCATCTCTAGCTGTAACTCACCGAGTCAGGACAACCACTCCCGGATGCAGCAAGTATGTATTGTAAAAATTAATAAAAATATACATCATGGGGAAGCATAGTCAATCATAAACTAGACCAACCAAAGAAGGAGAACAAGACAAACAAAATATAGGTAACCAAGACAATGAAACACGTAAACCCAAATTTCTGAGAATGTTAAATAGAAAAGGTAGCACAATATCAAGAGAGAAGAGAATAAATGTAAACTATGGCTAAAATTACCAGTGATGCAAATTAGCAGTACAATACAGCAACAGCATAAAAATGCCCAAAGAACAATGATCAACATATAGTCAAGAGATCTGTAACTGTCATGCATCTCTAGCTATGAACTAATCTCCTCCAATGTAAGCTAAATCCCACTTAAAAAATTATTTTTCAGGATAAAAACTCACTCAGCATGAGGAACAGCATGCAGTGTGTGAAAAAGAGCTAAAAGGACAGTATCAGGGTTTGGTTTCATTCTAACAGCTAATAGCATTTAAATTGATGTTACATCATTTTAAATAAAATGCTAATATTAAACATTAATTATAGATTCCCAGGCCAGATCTTCAGCTGTCATGAACTGGCATAGTCAATGGAGCTATGGTGATTTACACCAGCTGAGCACCTGGATCGTCAATTTTAACCAGTGTATTTTGTTTTGTAATTATGTCACTTTTTGCTTTTTAATATTTTAGTTAACTGTAAATTATTTATGATGTTTGTGCTATTAGATTCGATCTGTTTGTGTATTGCCCACCCACTTCAACTGAGTGTATCCTGATGCTCTGTAAATAAAAATATTATTATTTTAAATGATGGAAGATGGGTTTGATACTTTCGAGTTGAAAAATATTTTAGCATCTTCCCCACCATCTTTCCATCATCATGTCCAGAAATTCTTATACTTCACTCTCTCTTTAAAAAAAAAAAAAACCAAAAAAAACCCATTCTATTTGTTTTAGTTAACAATATGCAAAAATCCCACTGTGATCAGTAATGCTACATATGAAAATGCTATAAAAAAGTGAATGGAAAAATGAAATGAAGTTAAACTTAAAATTCCAAATTCTATCTTCTGTGGTTTCTTGTGAGGAAAAGGCATAGAGAACCTGTTCCCTGCATTATCTACAAGGAAGACTGGTTCCAGCACTTGCTAGTAGAGATGGCTAACCCTTTTAATAGCATTTTTATATTTCTTTGGTGTTACTGCCCCCTAAACCTTGCCATTTATTCACTTGTTGTACAGTATCAAAATCCTACACTGTGAACTCTTTAAGAAGAACTGTCTTTGCTTTTCAGTTTGTACAAAGACTGGTACATTGGTGCTCTGATTCTTGATTGGGATTCTTAGGCACTATCTCAGTAGAAACACTAATAAATAAATAATCTCCATATTCTCAGGCTGTTCGGTGGTGTCCCGACCTGTGATATAGTTTAGAGCAGCTTCAGAGTACCCATCCCTATGGCATCAGAGTACTGGCTTGAAATGGGAAACTGAGCAGGCCAGCTTGGAAAGAGTAATATAACTAATAAATAATCATAATGGTGATGAATAAAGATGAGTTAGAGGATCTGATCATCAATTTTAGAGATATATGACTGATTTTTAGGGTTCCTCTGTATCAGGGGTGGCCAAACTGAGCCTGATAAGAAGCCAGAATTTACCAATGTACATTGCCAAAGAGCCGCAGTAATACGTCAGCAGCCCCCAACCCCGCTCCCAGCACCTCCTACCCACCGGCAGCCCCATCAATCAGCACCTCCCTCTCCTTTCCAATCAGCTGTTTTGTGGCATGCAGAAGGCTCTGGGAGATGGAGGGAGGAGGAGCAAGGGCACTGCAGGCTCAGGAGAGGGAGTGGGAAGGGGTGGAGTGGGGGCAGGGCCTGTGGCAGAGCCAGGGGTTGAGCACTGCGCATCCCCCAGCACATTGGAAAGCTGGCATCTGTAGCTCCAGCCCTAGAGTTTGTGCCTATACTAGGAGCTGCATATTAATGTCTGAAGAGCCACATGTGGCTCCGGAGCCACAAGTTGGCCGCCCCTGCTCTATATGCTACTAATCAGTGGTCATGACATACCAATTTCATTTGTTCATATGTGTTTGTAAATTCTGTATTTGCAGTTACTAATGTGTGTACAGTATCTGAGATTTGCTGTTTCTTTTTGCATATTGTGTCAGAGCTTGAACTGGTATAAACTGACGTAGCTGCAGTGTCTCAAAGGAACTATACCAATTCACAACAGTTGAGGATCTGATCCATAGAATCTGGTGACTGTGTTGTTATTTTCCCCTGTATTTTACATCATTAATAATTTTAAGTAATTAAATCATAAGCGTGTGACACACACAAGACATCCTGGTGCCACTTGCTAAAAATATTTGGGAAAAACAGATATTCTTCTTGAGGAATAGAGTCTGCCACCCTTATTCTTGCTGAGTAGTAGCCTTACTTGTCAGGTAGCCTCAATGGGTGCAGGAGTATATTACTCAAGAAGTAAGATGCAACTCAGTGTGAGTAAGGAAGCAGAACTTGACCCTTAATTAGTATATGCTGGTTTGGTATTGAAAATATAACTCTTTGTATGTTTTTGTTACAAAATCAGTAAAAACCTCTTACTGAAAAGAATTGTGTACAGTACAGTGGAAAATGACTAAGGAAATTATAATGAATACTATGGGTAACTGGTCTTATGTCGCTCGAGTTTTAGGGAATGTAAGTTAGCAATCAGAGTAGCTTAGATTTGGACAATTTTACACTGCAGTATCATTGGCACATTTTATGCCTGCTCTGACATGCCACCTAATGTTGTCAGGTCTGCCCTCTCTCAAGCAGAGGGAAGTAAGAAAGGAGGCTCCACTCTGCTGTGCTTCCAGCAGAGAAAGACATAAGAAAGATCGCCCCTCCCTCACTAACAAAGGGATTGTTTCATTTTTACAAGGCTGGTTGGCAGAGACGGATTCCAGCCACAGCCTCATCTTCCCCCACAGAACAGGGATGATTAGAAGTGTGTTTCTGTATTGCAGTTGGCTGTGTCAGAAGGAGAAATCCTGCTGCTCCTGTAGTTGGGCTTTATTGCAGACGTGTTTACAATAACAGCTGCAGTGAAAGGAAGACTACATTTCTTGTCAGAGATCCCCCTGCTTGGACTTGTTCCCACTTTCCATGCACAGCGCTAAACTTTCCTCTAGCCAAAACTTTTACTTCCTAGTCTTCATTTGGAAAGGAAGATTTATGGAGCTTTTGTTTAAACGTCTGTTGGGGATGGCAAATTCCTCCTTTTACCCTGAATATCTACCCCTTATACAATCAAATACTATCTGAGATTCTTCCCTTCTCTGGCGAAGGAGAGAAAGAAATGGATGTGTTCAGAGCACCTGAAAATGAGTCTCTGCTCTCTGGTCCCACCGCAAGCTCCACACCTTGGGATCCCTTCCACCACCCCCTGGAATTCATCCCGCCCTGGAACTTCCAGCTTCTAGCTGCATTAATGTTCTTGGTGACATCTCTGTCACTCTCCGAGAATTTTGCTGTCATATTGGTGACTTTTAAGTTCAAACAGTTGAGACAACCTGTCAATTATGTCATAGTAAACCTGGCTATAGCTGATTTTCTGGTCTCATTGATTGGTGGCACGATCAGCTTTTTCACCAATATAAAAGGCTATTTTTATATGGGACATTGGGCTTGTGTACTGGAGGGATTTGCCATCACATTCTTTGGTAAGCTTAACTTTGTTTATATTTGCATGTTCATTTGTCTTAATAGAGGCCTTAAGAAAAGAAGTTTCCCTCAGGCTCAGGTCTGTGTTGTGTAGGTTTAGAATCAAACAGAAACATCAAAGTGGTTGTGTACACTGCAACTTTATAAAGTCACTGACTTTACATGCAAATGATTTCACTGGCTCTTTCCCATAAATTATGTTCTGTAGTTGTTGTGGCTTGTGGAGTGCATGGTGCTCATTGAATGTCCATATAGTAGATCAGTATCTTTAACATATGCTTGATTATATTTTTCTGTAAAACAATTGTAGTAAAATATTTTAACAACAATATTTAACAATTTTCATGGTGTATATGTGTGAGGCAGAGTGAGAGCCAGCATGCACCTGCTGTTCACAAAGTATGAAAAAAACATTTTGATAGTGAAACTCCTCTTATTTTGTGAGTATCTTCCTATAGTTTGGGCAGGATTGTGATACTGCTGCAATAGTAATCTCTGACATAGTATACAGTTTTATAAACAAAGATCAGAAACTAATTTTGACAGGATCTATTTCATATCAGTCATTTTCCATGACCCTGTCTTGTTGTGTTACTTTACTAAATATAAGTATGTTAAAAACTGAAAAAGAATAGTAAACCTAGCAAGCTATAGCTTTTCTCCCTAAATACATCCCCTCACCTCCCAGGTCTTCAGCCCAGATAGGGAATTAACCTGAGGCATCCCATACAAAAAATAAATAAATTCCTGCATTCTAACGGTCTTTTCCTCTCTTTGCTGTTTTATAGCTGGGTATCATTATTTTGAAGTCACACAGCAGTGGTAATCTCCTAATCAGGTCAGCTCTCATACTCAAGGACAGTGCTAGAGAGCGAAGTCAGAAATATTGGTGTGTAGCCGTAACCATCCATACTGATGGATGAGAGCAGCCTGCAGTGAGTGACCCATCAGGAAGGTCCCTTGCCCTCCACTGACAGCTCGTCCATTCTTGAAGTTGCCAGATAGCATAAGGGAGACTGGGAATAGCTGAACCTGCCAACTTTCTTGGATTATTCTGAAATATTAAGTACCTCAAAGTGTGAAAATTATACAGTCAGGGGATTGTATTTGTTTCTAGCAACTGTATTTTGCCAAATAGAATAAGTCAAAATTACACAAGATCACTTACAAGCCCTTAACAGGTAATTAGTACTATTATTTTAGCACTTCTGTAATTTTTTTCTTCTTCCTCAAAGTGCTCTACAAAAATTGACTAATTAAATCTTTCCACATACCTCCCTATGAAGTATTATCTCACATGGGATAATGGGACAAGGAATATCATGGCAGAGCAAACGTCATTAACTCAGGAGTTGTTGGTTCCAGGTCTTGAGCTTAGATGAGGAGATATTGGAGTACTATGGCCTGCACTACAACTTAAAAAAAAAATCCATTCATCTTTGGGCATAAAGTTCTGCAAATGTAATTGGCAGTGTGGGGGGAGTAAAAAACTTTTGGGAAGGATTGCAGTGAATGTACAGGGCCAAACCTGCAGAGATGTGTTTGTGCAAGATTACAATTTAGAGAGGCTCACTCTTAAGAGACAGTATTATGAATATAGGAGTTTTGAGATGTGCCCTGGAAGGAAATTTGAGGACACAGTGTAGCTGTGTACAGCAGTTCACCACAGACACACTAGGTTTTTTAAATAGAAGTTGCATACCTTTCTCATTCACTACTTTGTTGTTTAATGAACCCCAGGATCATTACATGATGTCAGAACTGCTGCATGAAAGAGAATGCAGTAATTTTGAGGTTAACTCCTGTGTTTGAAACAAAAGTGGAGGAAAGGGGAGCACATGAAGAAGCAAACAGAGAAGAACAAAGGCTTTTGGATGTATTTTATGAGCACAATTGTAGCTTGTCTAACTTAAGAAGAGAAGAAAGCCAAATGTGGGTGTGTTGCAACCTTCACCCAATCTGCAGTTGTCAGAGAACTGGAATAAATTCTGACAGAGATTTGAACTGTATTCGTCTTTCATAGGAGAAGACGAAAAAAAGAAATAAAGTGAAATCAATCTTTTTGCATGTTGTTATGGAAGAAGCACCAGATATTTACAACAACTTTAAGTTTGAAGAAGGTAAAAGCATGAAGTTAAGTAAAATATTTACTAAATTTATGGAACATTGCATGCCAGAAAGGAATGAAACATTTAGAGTATGTCTAGACTACCCGCTGTATCGGCGGGTAGCAATCGATTTCTCAGGGATCAATATATCGCATCTCATCTAGACGCGATATATCGATCCCTGAACGTGTTCCCGTCGATTCCGGAACTCCACCAGCGCGAACAGTGGTAGTGGAGTCGACAGAGAGAGCCACAGACATTGATCCATAGCTGTGAGGATGAGAGGTAAATTGATCTAAGATACTTCGACTTCAGTTACGCTATTCACATAGCTGAAGTTGCATATCTTAGATCGATTCCCCCCCCCCAGTGTAGACCAGCCCTAAAAAGAGAGAAATTTTTTACCTGCATGCAAAAACCTGATGACACCATAGAGCAATATGTCACAAAATTAAGGAAACTCAGTAAAACTTGTGTCTTTGAGTTTACAGAGTTGCTGCTTAGAGACAGAATCATTTGTGGCACTAAAGACAATGTGTTCTGAGATAGACTGCTCTGTGAAGGATTTAACCTGAAAAAAAGCTCTATTGATATTCAAGGGGGGTAGAAATTGTGAAAGCACAAACCAAAGAGCTGAATTAATCAGAAGGAGTTATCCACCTACCAAGTACAAAAGAATATAGTCAGAAAGGGTCAAATTAAAAAGTGGAACCACCAGCTATGAAAACCACTGCTAGCAGGGAAACTAGGTACAGGCAGTTGTGTGAAAGATTTGGATCTCAGTAAGGCCCTAAACATTGTTTTGCCTTTGAGAAACTCTGGCATAGGTGTGAAAAAAAATAATCATTTTACAAAATGCTGCAAATCGCAGAAAAGTCAAGTGCATGTAGTTGAAAACAACTTAGTTGAGGAGTTTCACATAGATGTGCTGGGATCAAACAAAACTGATGAGATGGACCAGATGCTGCCAATGAAAGTGAATGAAGCAAATATTCCACTCAGACTGGATACGGGAACTCAGGTTAATAGTCTATCTGAACAAGATTATGAGGGACTGAAAATAGACCAAAACTAGGACCAACAAATATAAATATAATTGGCTATGCTGGAACAAATGTACCAGTAAAGTGAAGGTGCATCAGGAGCACCAAATATAAAAGCACCAAATACAGGTTTCCGTTCCTTGTAGTATCAAAGCAAGTGACACTAATTTTAGGCCTGGGTGCCTGTGAAAATCTGAGTCTGGTAAAATGCATGGTCTCACAACAAGATCATACTGAACCTGGCTATGAGGCACTCATTCGGGAATATCATGATTGATTGCTTGCAGGGTGAACAGTCAATCAAGATAAACAAGCTGATCCCTCAAGCTATCCATCCATGTAGAAAGGTGCCATTTGAACACAGTGATAAACATAAGGTGTCACTCATAAGAATGGAAGCAATGCACATAACACAAAAAATTGAGGAGCCAACAGGATGGGTGAGTTTCCTAGTCACTGTGGAGAATAACAACAGCCCGCTACATATGGGCTTAGATCTGAGAGACCACAACAAAGCTATAAAAGCCAGACAGGAGATTATTGCTCAATTTGAGAATGCACAATATTTCAGTAAATTGGATTCCTCCTCAGAATTTTGGCAGGAACAATTAATGGAAGAAAGCTCAAAATTATGCATATTTAATATCTCATTTGGAAGATACAGATTCTTATGTCTATCCTCAGCATAGCTTCAGCACCAGAAGTGTACCACAAAACCATACCTATGATATATAATGTCTCAACATGTCAACGGATGATATCATAATCTGGGGTTTAACTAACGAAGAGTGTTATTGTAGACTTCAGGAAGTTTTGGATGCAGCTAGAGTTGCAAACTTGAAACTAAATAGGGAGAGATGTGTTTTAGGGGTTCCAGAAATGACTTTTGTAGGAGATACTATTTCCAACAAAGGTGTAAAACCCGACAGGAGGAATGTTCCAGCCACTGAAATGATGCCGTGTACCCAGTCAAAGAAAGATGTCCAAGGGTTTCTGGGAATGTTAATTATCTTGGAAAATTCATCTCTAATCTATCTACAAAAGCAGCAGCTTCTAGAAAATAAAAATGAATGGTACTGGGGTGCTGAACAGGAGGAATCATAGAGAAGGTTTGAAACAACAGCTCATACAAGAGCCAGTGTTGAAGTTCTATGCACTAAGCAGGCCTATTAAAATTTCAGCAGATGCTTCGTAGTCTGGGTTAGGTGCAGTGATTTTACACAAAGACGATGATTGTTGGCAACCAGCGGCATACACATCCAACTCACTGATTGATGTGGAAACCAGATATGCCCAGATTGAGAACAAGCTTTTAGAAATATTGTTTGCCTGTGAGAGATTCAAGCAATATATTTATGGTGAGACAGTGGATGTTGAAACAGACAGCAAGCCTCTCATAGCATTATTTGGCAAACTGCTAAATGACTGTATCTGAAGTATGACGATAAAGCAGCAAGAGTATGATTTGGTTGTGACCTACACACCCAGCAAATTCATGTTTACTGTGATGCACTTTCCTAAGTGGTGACTCTCATTACAAAGCCAGAGAAGACCTTAGAGGTAGAGATGCAGGCCTGTATAGATCTGATTGTAAAGTCAGTTCCTGTAGCTAACAAAAAACTGCAACAAATAAGAGGGGAAACAGTGAAAGCTCAATCATTGGAGATCCTTAATGTGATAATTAAAGAGTTGCTTGAAGAAATATGCAGTTGCTGTCCAAGTATAAGAGACTATTGGTAGAGCCCTGCATGGATACAAATTTATACTCACAGATATGGATATCCACAGATATAAATTGGTATCCGTGGAACCGCAGAGCTCTCCCGGGAACACAGAGGTAAAAGGAGCAGAACATGAGGCCACCGCTCCCAGGAGCCATTGTTCTGCACTGGCAGCTCCTCCAGCATGGCTTTACTGCCCTCAGCCCTGCCCACTGGGGTGCGCACCAGGCCTGGTCATGCTAGAGTGTGCAAGCAGTGCACACGTCCCCAGACAGGAGATACAGACGGCAGCATGGAAGGGATGGGGACAGGGGTACAGCTGCACTGGAGGAGTTGCAGGCATGGGGCGCTGGCTCCTGGGAGCAGTGGCCTCATGTTCTGCTACTTTCACTTCTGTGGTTCCCGGGAGAGCCCTGCCGTTCCAATTTATATCCGCAGATATCCACATCCGTGGGTATAAATTTGTATCCACACAGGGCTCTCCCTATTGGAGCTGCAAACATGGACTTACTGTGACAGATTGAGTGATTTTCAGGGGCAGCAAGATTGTAATACCAATACATTTCCAGAAAGACATGCTATAGAAGATCCACAAGGAGTGCAACCAATGGGCACGAGAGGCAATGTTCCCTCTAATTTTTTCCATCCAGGTGCGGAATAAATTTTGTTATGTGCACTGCGGTAAAGAGTGCATGTGCACCACCAGTAGAAACAAAAAACCTAGATACAATATAGATTTTTAAGACATTACCATAGGGATAATTACTCCAGCCAGAACAGGCTAGGCATTTTAGAACTCACTACTCAAAGAACTAAATTTAAGTGTAAGAGAGAAATAAAAATTATGAAATGCATAGACCAGTCAAAAAACTAAAACACACTTTGAAAGAATAAAATTACAGAGAATATATGTGCATTGCAGGAACTACCAAATAACAACAAACAACAACAACACAAGTATGTGTTGGGAGGTGAGTGTGTGTGTGTGAGTGAGAGAGGGAGAGAGACAGACAGTCAGAGATTGTGTGTGCTGGGGAAGTCTGTGAGAGACCATGTGCTGTCTCTTGAAGGTAAAGACACTCACTCACTGTCTGTGCTCGGAGTCCTGGGTGAGGCTGGCCCATCTCCCCTGCTGGGGTACAGGGGTGGGTGGAGGGGAACACCCTGAAATCAGCACCCCTACTCCCCCCACCCTACACACACTCTGCACAGCCAGCAGGAGTGTCCCAGGAGCAGCAGGGGCTCCAAGGCAGAGGGCAGGAGCAAGGTGAAACACAGGGGGGAGGGGTACCTGAATACATGCTGCAGGCTGAATGTGAGCGGCTCTGTTAATCAACTGCGCGGCACTTCAAACATTCCTGGGCGGCCACCCCAATGTGCAGCTTAGAAGGAACACAGACGAGAGCTGATGTATTGACTGTGGATCAAGCACAAGATTACTAATGCAGTAGGAAACTGCTTTTTCTGCTTGAACGAAAAGCCATGCCAGCAGGCAGAGCTACTGAGACCTCGCACAGTGCCACAAAGGCCTTATGAGAAAGTAGGCACTGATTTATTTACTTAGCAAATCAAAGAATGATTTAATAGTCACAGATTATTATTCTCTATATCCAGATGTCTGCACACGGCACAGTACTAGTGGTAAGTCAGTGATAGCCAGCATGAAGGGAATATTTTCAAGACACGTCATTCCAGATGAAGTCTTTAGCAATAATGGGCTGCAATTTTCCAGCGCAGATTTTAGTTAATTTGCCACAAATTGGGATTTTCATCACAAAACATCAAGTTCAAATTACCCCCAATGAAATGGACTTGTGCAAAGGTCTATAGGGACAGTAAAGAACCTTATGAAAAAAGACTTTTGATAGTGGGGGCATTTGAATAGCTCTTTTTCAGCTCAGCTGTTAATGGGAAGGATCAGATCTAATTTACCAATCTCTGGTAACTTGCTGTAATCTCCGGACAATGAAACCATACGAAAGATTAAAGGAAATCAGAAGTAGAAGCAGAAATATTTTGAGAAAAAAAAGTCCATGATCTCCCATCTCTTAACCTAGGTAGTAGAGTGTGCCTGAGGAATTACACCTCTAATATTTGGAGCCAAATGGATCCCATTAAAGAACTGCTGTGTCCAAGGTCTTACATAGTCCACACAGACAAGAAGACACATTTTGGACTAATCAAAAGGATCTAAGATTAATTGCAGAAGTTTCCAAAACAGTGACAGTGGATGTGGATTCTGGCATTTACTAACTGACTGATGGCTTATCATCAATGGACAAAGGATAAACTGGCAAAAAACAAGAGAACTCAGACCCTAATGAAAGGCTGATACTGAGATGATTAGAGAGTGAGATCAAACATCCTGAAAAGCTCAGAGAGACTTGCTAACCTGGCTGGAGAAGGGGTTGTGACAGTCTGCACCATTATCATCACCCTTTTTACCAGAGTATGATAAATTTTGTACAACGTATGCCTTGTGAGGTTTCATTTGATAACTCATAATCTGCTGAACATTATTGTCCTGGTAAAATGTGTGTGGTAACATTGTATGTAAAGTTATAAGATTTTATTGTATAACATTGCTGTAATATGCTCCAAGATTAAGAAAATCAGGGGCAAACCAGTTTTTCAAAGACAAAGACACACTAGTGCCCCATCCAAATATCAGCATAATCAGATGAACTATTATAGACTATCACCAGTTAAGCAGCCATTCTGTAGCAGGAAGAAGGGTGTGAGTGAAAACTTTACATATTGACAATGGAACAGCCGGGAGCAGGGCTTAAATTGAGCTGGAGCCATCTGGAGCAGAGCTTCGGTAACTATTTTCAAACCCACAGGAGCCTCGGTGCCTCCCACCAGGTTGACATTTGAGCCCTGGTGCCCCCTCCCCCTACAAGGCTGAAGCCCTGAGCCATATCTCTCCTCCGCTAAATCCCCAAGGCACCCCCCTGCCGAAGCTGAAACCCAGAGCCCTGAATGGGAAGGGATGTGGGGGCTCCGGGAAATAGTCTCCGAGAATCTAAGTCCTGGCTGGGATCTTCCATGTAAACTGGCTGCCAGTCACCTGAACCCCAGCTGCAGATAATCCTCAAAGAGCAGAGAATGGTATAAGAATGGAGGACACTCACAACACAAATTACCTCTCTCCACCAGCTCTACTCACAGCAGCTACTATATTTAAAAGACAAAGGAAACATCCTGGCTGGGAGGCTTTTCAGCCAACACAGACTGTTGTAAGCATATGGTGAGATTAAAACCTTTGTTTTGAATCTATTTAGCGTACTAAATTAGGCATTAGTTTGCATATTATCTTTTAATGTCTTTGTAACCAATTCTGATTTTATACCTCATTACTTGTAGTCACTTAAAATCTCTCTTTCTATAGTTAATAAACTTCTTTTATCATTTTACCTAAATCAGTGTGTGTTGGGATTGAAGTGTTTGGGACCCTCCACTTGAGATAACAAGTCTGGTCCAGATCATTTTCCATTAATGAAATGACAGACATTCTATGAGCTTTATTGTCCAGAAGGAGAGAGCTGGGAGTACAAGATGCACATTTCTGGGGATAAGTCTGGGACTGAGAGTTTGCTGGTGTCGCCCTGTATGTAATTCATGAGTGGCTCGCCAGAGCATTCATGTAATTCAGCTGGGAGTGATTTTGCATGCTAGAGGCTGTGTGTGAGCAGGACCAGGAGTGTTTTTTTCTCCCAGGAAAGCAGTGTAAAAAGCACCCCAGGTTGGACACTTAAGGAGACACAGCTGTTCAGCTTTCCAGATTGTACGCTGGGTAACATCACAGGGGTATTTAAGGAAAGTGAGTAGTAAAGGGTCATGTCAGAGTGATATGCAGGTAACCCCTCCTCTCTAGACAGATGATACATTTTGTATATGGATTATAGTTTATGGAAACATATTAGTTGGGTCAAATTTAATGTATGTGTTATTAGATAGTTCTTCTATATATAAGAAATAAAAGCTAATTTTCTTTTAGGGGGAAGATGTAGAAATAAGTTTGTGCAACATTATAATTTAGAGAAGCTCCCTCATAAGGGACAGTATTATGAAATAAGAATTCTGAGATGTGCCCTGGAAGCAGGTGGTCTGAGAAAACAGTGCAGCTCTGTACAGCAGTTCACCGCAGATACTCTCTAGTTTTGTTAATAAACATTTTATTCCTTTCTCATTCACTGGTTTAATGAATCCCAAGATCAGTACAAGACCCTCAGCCCCACCACAAGCAGTTTAACTGAGGGGAAGCTCTGCATGGTCTAGGTGTCCCATGACAGCTCCTACCCTCACTACTCTGGGTCCTTGGTGCATGAGGTACACGCCTGGGGGAAAAGGAGTATCTACAATCCATGGGTAGTAGAATGGTTCCTTGAGGCAGCAGCCAGCTGCGTGTAAGACAGAGTTGCATAATATTTGAATTACAAATAGACTAAAGCTGTTTCAGACTTTTGAAAAGTCAGCTTTTAAAGACAGATCTTACCCAATTATTCTTACAAGCCACCTATGGCTTCCCTTGCAGTCTGAGAAGAAAAATCTTTCTATGGCACACAAGGAACAAGAGGAGAAATCCGATGCAATTAAAACAATCCACACTGGGGGTTGGTTTTTCTAAATCAGTGTACAGCAGGCGAAAGCTGTAGTCCAGTCTAAGAGCTTTTGCACAATTAAAATGAAACTCAAATATAGGGTAATGCTTTTCCACATGCACCCTTCACTTGAACTAACAGCAAAGGCTTGTGATGTAGGATGGAGTTTGCTTTTTGATCTACTGCTAAGATGGTATTATAATGTCCTCTTTTTGACAAAGTTGCGCATTTTCATTACAGGAATCGTTGGTCTCTGGTCTCTTGCTCTGCTGGCTTTTGAGCGGTACATTGTGATCTGTCGCCCACTGGGAAATATGCGCCTGAGGGGGAAGCATGCAGCCCTGGGCATTATCTTCGTGTGGATCTTCTCCTTTATCTGGACCATTCCTCCTACGATGGGCTGGAGCAGCTACACTACCAGCAAGATCGGAACTACCTGTGAACCCAATTGGTAAAGTAACTCCCATAGCACATCAGTGAAAAAACAAAAACAGAGGCTATACTAACTGAGAGCCTCAAAATACACAGAGGAGATTGTGTGCCCAATTATGTGCGCCTCGTTTGTGCTCACACAAACTCCAATATGTGCACAAGCCCTGATTTGTGCATGCACAGAGGTATTTGCCCACAATATTCATAGAAATTTTTATGCATCGGCAAAAAAGCATGCATACCCTTAGGTGGCTTGAACCACCTAAAATAAAATGTTATATTTCTATGGATCCCTTCATTTCAAAGGGTCACAACATATTTTATGATTATATTCTGTTTATAAAATATATCTGTATGTGAGAAATACTGATACTGCCACCAAGTGTCTTGTTGTTACACTCTATTGATCTCCAAGAGCATCAGTCTTACAGCACAACATATAAGGGTTGATTTATAATCAAACTCCCACACACACACGCACGTACGCATGCACGCACACACACAGCACCCGTGATATCACTGGAGAACATGAAAGGATTCTTTTCCTCTCCCCAAAACAAAATGGGGACATACTAATGTAATATTAAGAATAATACATTTTGTGTTTTATACAGGTATTCGGGAGCCTATAATGATCACACTTACATTATTACATTCTTCACCACCTGTTTCATACTGCCATTACTTGTGATTTTGGTATCCTATGGAAAATTGATGAGGAAACTAAGAAAGGTAGGTACTGACACTACAGAATAAACAAACAAAAAGGCAAAATTACACAGTTGTTTGGGATTTTCAGCACATGAGCACTGTTCCAAGACCCCCAAACTGTGAGCAGATTGAATTTCCAAACATAGCGCATAGTCAGCAGATTTATCATGGCTTGTTAAAAAACCATTCTTCCACAGAGAAATTCATTCACTGATTAGTAATTACTCTTCAAAAGTCTGACGTTTGAATCATTTATCAGTACATCCTGTAAGTTAAATATCAGAGGAGTGAAAGAACATGCTGCACTATGAAAACAAACAAAGAAAGGGAACAAGCCAATATAGCTTTATTTACAGTTTTACTTCCAGTCAGTGGAGTTTCTTCAGATTTAAACCAGAGTAAGTCAGAATCTGCTCAAAATGTCCAGTTTTTGAAAATGTGAAGAGCTGTGTTGTGGAATATGACACTAATGCTTAAAACCAACATTATTTAACACTCTGACACAAGATATTTACATGATCTCGTAGAAACCATAAATTAAAGAAGATTGTGCAGCACGTAGTGTGGAAGGCAGTAAACTGAATCCAGAAGGTTCTCCAGGGACACTGGGACCTGAAAAGAATAATAGTCTTGAAAAATGTTTCTGGCTAAGATTTAAAAACGATGCCAACTTTCTCAAAATAGTACACATGCAAAAAAGGAATGCTCACAAATTTGCTTAAAGTGTGTTAATAAGCTACTCACTATGTCTTCCTCCTAAGAAGAGATTGTTACCTTTGTTTCATCAACAATGCAGCACCCTCATAATACTTCATCTAAGATTTAAAGAAAGCAGACTACATTGTACTGGGATTTTTCATTTAGTGTTTGTTTATTCAAATGTTTATTTATTCTGCATGTCAAGGCAGGTCCTGTGTGTAAAACAAGACAGAAGAGAAAAGTTAAGGAAATGAGTACCTGAGCTTTCATCCCAAAGACAAGTTTTAATTGTCTGCTGGGATAAGTTGGATGGAAAACTACATGTTGTGGGTGAAATTCTAGCCCTACTGAAGTCAATGGGAGTTTTTCCATTGACTTCAGTGGGGCCAGGACTTCATCTTGTATATATCCAGGGGAGGCTAGCTGAAATAGCTGCACAAAGATTCATGTAGGTCCTAAACAAAAAGTGTTCTCAAACTTTGGCGTTAACTACAGAAGAACACTCTGATGTGGAAGTGGACCCTTTCAGCGAAAGAGAGAAGTAAATTGTAATGTACTAGAACCCCCAGAGCATTTATGCCTGTGTTGACTTCAAAACAATCCAAACTCTCTAAACATTGTTGATAAAGGTGATGAACCTTTATTTCCAAAATCCATTACTCGTGGTTCCCCAAACAGTTTTTTGATGCGGCTGCTCCAATGGGGTTGCCTTCCTTGGTTTAGCAGGACCAACAGAATTTTTTTTTGACATACAGAAAAGAAAATTAAAATGTGGAGGGAAAGATGGGTTTCCTTCAGCACATACAGCAGCTTTGATCAGCTCCTCTTCCTCAGGAAGCAGTGGAATGCAAAAGGATGGCCACTCAGATAGTCATTTCTACATAGAAAAGGGGTTTTCCTGTAGACTCCAGAAGGCAAAAAGAGAAATGGGAAAGAGGAGATATAAGATAGGAAAGGAAAACGACTTATTAATGAAGGGATGATAACAGGAACCTAAGACTCACATTGCAAGTGCTGTTCAGGATTTAGCTGAAGCCAGTGATGTTCCCTCCCTCTGACTCGGTCTAGTCAGGAATCTTTCATTACCAGGACAACGAAGACCTAACAGTGTCATGATGGATTCTGGGGTTCCAGGAATTATCTTCAAATAAGCAATGTCCAAATCTGTGACTTTACTGGGAGCCTTCAAGACTCCTTAGCATGGTTCTTTTAGTGAAGCCATTCAGTTTGTACTAATCTTTGTCCACAACTTTTGCTGACTTTTATCAACAATTGTATATAACAGACTGAACTGAGGTTTCATTACCTTTAACAGGGTAAAGTACAGGCCTCTGCACAACAGTATGTTGATACTGGTTTCTTGCGCAAGAAGCTCTGTAATTGCCATTAGATTGTACTAAATACAGCAATTAAATAAAGCAGAGAGGGACGCAAGCCTCAAAATTTGGATCCTGAATGTTCCTAAATGCAGATGTTTCCATCTAGTGATTTTGTCTGGGGCCATCTCTGTTTGGAAACGTGCTGCTCTGGAGTCTCATCAGTTTCTTTCCAAACAGAGTCACTGGCCGCAGCAGTCCCATCTCTTAATATTCATGTCTCTACAGATCCAACAGAAGGTTTAAAAACCAGTTTGAAAGTTACTAGAGGACTGAACAATTTAAGGAAAGTTTTTAATTACTAGTTTACAACAGAGATAAAGCTCTTATGCTGCATTCCTTCATTTGGTAGATAAAGCACCACTTCAGGGCTCCTTATCAATTGATTGGTCCAGGATTTAGGAGGAATACATCAATTGTCATCTGTGGCAAGCCAGAGTTAAAAGGGACAGGCTAATGTGAGACAAGTAGAGATGGAGCAAAGTCAAAATACTGTCTAAACACAGTACCAGAAAAATACATCCTAATTGCCATTTACACACAGACACACAGTGTGGAATAAGCCACAACATCTCCATTAGGATTAATGGGAAGGAGTGCAGTGTGGAAACACAGAGTTTATAGCTACTGTCAAGACTGTATCTCTGTTTAGACACTTTGCATCATATGCACATCTGTGGCTAAGAAACATTTTCCATAGCTGACAGGAGAATGAGGGGATTTGCATTGTCCCAGCCCTGGCAACACCGCACTGGGCTAGGCTTTTGGCCCAGATTAGAGAACCTTCAGTCTGCTCTCATCAGGGCCAGCTACCAACAGCTCAAAGGGATTGCAGAGGGAACTCACTCATGCCATTGATGGCAGCTCTATGCCATCTGAGAAACTTAGGAGAGAACCTCTGAGAACTGGAGCTGCTGGGTTTATTGTCAGTTTGTGCCAGTAGGACAGTACAAAGCACCTGGAGCCTGGCCCAGAATCCAGGCCTCTATTTATATACTGCAACACTGCCAATCCCAGAAGTTCAAAAAATCATGAGATTGGCCCCAAAATCAAAAGATTTAAAAAAAATGTGAATCATATTTTCAATCCCGCTTTTGTTTTCTGAACTCCCCTGTACCTGCCCTGCAATGTGGGATAATCCAGTATTGCCAACTTTCACAAATGTAGAGCCAGAGAGGTAATTTTGCCCCCTCCCCCCAGCAGGAACTCACACTGCAGCCCCCAATTGAGTTTGGGGCCACACTGTGCGATGTGCTGTACAAACACAGAGTAAGGGAAAGTCCTGAAGAGTTTACAACCTAGTGCAAAGCATAGGGGTGAGTTAGTGGTGTGGGAGCTGGAACTGAGATTCGCTAAACTTATCGCACATGTGGGACATCCAGCTTCCCTTAGATAGGAACAAGATCTAATCTCTGTTGAGCTAAGCAAGATACAAATGGGTGACCTACAAGTGAAAGGCTCTAGAGCTCATTAGCAATGCCCTGAGGCACCCACTCCCCATAAGCACTAAAGTTACACATTCAAGAGTGAGGCTGATTTTCTGGAAGGATAAGTTCATATGAAATCAAGTTCTGGTCTTTCATGGAGTTTACACGGGCAGGATCTTCTGCTTTCTGGGAACACAGGCAAAATCTTCCAAACTAAACAGGAACAAGGCACTCTTGCTCTTAAGAGTGTTCACACATGGAGTTGATCAGGAGTAAGTCCAGGTGCAGCCAAGCCCTTAACAGTCTCAAATACATTCTGAATCAGCCACGCTGTTCTTAAAGGGACAGCTCCCATTAACCAAAATAAAAACACTAAACATACAACCATAAAACCATCTTTAACACAACATCCAAATACATCCCACAGGTCACTTCTTGGACTATTACACAGACATGTATAGATTTTTCACCTCCACACACTTATCATCATCATTTGAACCCACAACTATCAGCAACATAGCACCAAGCTCACCCACTTGAGTTAGAGGAATAATTAATAGAGGAAGAGTATGCTATTTTCATCTGGGTGAGCCATGTCATATATGGAAAAACACCACACATATGGGGAGTGGGTTATACAAGTATTTGAGAGACAGCAGTGGAATACTGAGAAAGCAACTTTAGCTTGCCTCTCCCTTTGATAGCTAATACTGCTCCTCTTGTCTGAGGGCTACATGATTCACCCTTCCTCCAGTTCTCTCTCCTAGCACCTATTCATCTGTTTTCTCTGCATCTCTCTCACCCCATTTCTCTGAGCATCTGCCTCTCCACTTTTTCTTGCATTTCCTTTCTCTGTCCCTTTCTTCCCCCTCCTTTTTTTCAGTTCACAGAAATGTTGGTGATTGTAACAGGGAAATGGGATGGAGAAGGAAAAAGAAGAATGGACAGGAAGGGAGATGTGATTTAGGATCACTGTCAAAGTTGTTGATGGAGATGGTTTGTGAAAGGACTGCCACTGCATGGAGAGAGTGTGTGCGCCTTGCACATTGTGTCACAAGCATCACCAGGCCATTACACAGCCAGTTAAACATACTGTATTTGCCCTCAGCGCCTATTCTCCTTTTCAAGAATCACCACATGAAAACATAGGAATAACTTCTCCAACCTGCACCTCTGGGGTAGGTTCCCAGAGCTCAGGGCTCTTTTTCATTGGCTTCTTCCCCATACAGCTTGTTCCACAGTGTAAGCATGACCACCTATGCTCCAGGAAGTACTGACTTCTCTTGGTTGGCATCACATGATGATGCTGTCACACAACACACTATGCGATACCTATCTGCTGAACTCAAACCTGTCATGATTCAAAGAAGGACTTTGGAAATGAATTTGCAAATATCCCCAAAGTGTTTGTCTTGTTCTAGTAAACACCATAGTCAGAATGTATTAGCTCTGCCTTGGAATCAGGCAAACAATTTTTAGTACTGGAGATGGGCCTAACTTGCAAAGTTCGGGGGATGGTTGGATGCTTCCCAAAATTTAGTGGTGCTTGGAACTGAAGTTTGGGGATGAGTCCCTCTCTATTTTATATATTAGGAAATAATTAAAAGGAGACTTTCCATTTTGAACATACAGTTCATCTTTCAGAGGAAGACTCAGTCCTTGAAAAACAAACAAAACAACCCTCCCACCCATCTCAATAGAGAAAAAAAATTAGTATATCTCCCAAAACAAAATGTTCTCTGAAGGCTTAACTACTTAACCTTATTTAATTTGGCCTTACAGATCCGATCTGGCTAGCAAACAAACTCCTTTACTAAAAGACAGTATATGACTTTCATTTAGGGATTTAGCTTTTCAGCTTAAAACTTAAAATAGCTGATAAAACAACACTGATTTTAACTGTTCAAGAATCTGTTTTTTAAAGAAATAAACTACTGAAAACAACTACCAAATAGAAAGAGGCAAGGTTCCTCATTAGGTACTCTGCTGATTTCATCCCTTAGTACATCCAGTATGATATCAATATGGAAGCTCAGTGCATGGGTGTGTCGGTGTGGTTACATACAGTTTACAGCACACAATTCAAACAATAAATGATCGCTTTTATGATTATTTGTAAAAGTGCTACATCTTTCTAATTACACAAATGATATTTGCTCAGATGAAAGCTGTCATAGTTCAAGTAAAACCATAAAAATTGATTTCTCTAGGAAGTTATAAGGCATTAAAATAGCCAAAATAAATAGAAATGAGTAAAAATAGGAACTGAGAACCCAAATTCCTAATTCCTTCTAGAAATCTGACTTGTTTGGGAAGCGGCCCAGGAATTTAAAGAACTTAATCCTTTAATCATCTGTTTTAAATGTGCATATTACTCTCCTTCACCACCTTTTCTAAACGGTTACTATCTGTTAAACAACTCTAGTGTTCCTCTCCAGAGATGACTGTATTTCAAATATGGGTGAAGTGATTCCTAGGTAGGTGTAACCCATGCTGGCTGGGTGTTGCACTCTTTAGTGGCACCCAGACCAGCTAGAGACTGATGAGCCTTCTATAGCCTTGGCTAAGAGACATATGTCTTTTAGCTCAGGTAGTAGTTGCTCTTGTGTTAAGCTCCAGCGGTTCCAGACTTTATCCCTGCTAACAACGACCGTTGTCTGTCAGAGTTACATAGGTACATATGAAAAGCACCATATAAATGTCATGGGATCTTTGGGTCTTGGCTTGGCTTTTTGTTCTGTGTTGTACAGTGCCTAGCACTGGTCCATGACTGCGGCTCCCACACGCTAGCACAACATAAATACATTATTATCATTGGAGATGTATCCTCATTACCATTAAGTACTCTTAATTGCTATCATTTTAACCCAGCTCACTCTTTGTTTCTATACTTGACTGCTAACAGCCACCATTTCAAACATGTCAGTTATCACAGAATGCCTCTAGTCCTGCTAACTCTGGGGTTCCAAATTAACGACTGAGACTTTTCAACTTTAGAACTAAATAATTTGGAGTCTTATGCAAAATCATAATGCCACAGAGCCACTCTTTTTTTTAAATGAAAATACATTATTGTAATCAAGCACTCAGTTTCAGGTACATATTCCAACGAAAGGGGTAACAGCAATAAACCAGTCTCTTTTCATACTAGATTTTTTAATCAAAACAAAATTATCCTGGCTAAATCAAGAGCAAATGCATTCAAACCAGCTGGAAAAACATATTGTGCAAAACTTAAAGCATTCCCCATTGGGATTTAGGTGCCTAGGTCCGTTAAAAATGCCATTAGGTGCCATCTGCACCTTTTGGAGCCGAAATACCTTTAAAACTTGGCCCCTAAATGCTGATGGAACAGTGGAAAATGTAGGGCTGTAATAGTTCAGCTGAATCTACTTTGTCACATGCCATCATTTCTCTTTCTTCGGGTTGGCCAGCATGAGACTTGGTAAGCAAAGATATTAGCACCTAATAAAGTAGAAGTTCTTTCATGTATTATTCACTAGGCTCCAGGGTTTCTAATGCCACTCAGTGTTAGTGCACTTCCCGTATTAATTATGTAACAACTCACAGGTTCAGTACGATACTCTAGAAAAAGCAATGAAACAGCCCAGAGAATATGCGTATAAAGTTATCCTCTCAAGCTCTTTTTATTCCAACTCACTCAGACTGTACATTGTGGAATATCCCTCAACATCCAATGTCAAGTAAATACCTCTAAGCTTCCCAAATGGTCTTTGCAGGAAGACAACTTCCTCCGAAGTACTACATATGCTGTGTTAATCCTGATGTACTCAGTTCATAGTGCTTGTTTGCTGCTGTCTGGTGGCGCATGCAGAAGCAGAGTGTCTGATATACACTTCTGGCATTTCTGCTACTTGTGCTCTAATGATCACTCATGGTGAATAGGTAGGCACATGTACAACTGTAATATGGATAATTCCTGTTAACATTACTATCACTCTCCTATCTATCTCCAAAGCACTCTGAAAAATTAGCACCATAATCAGGTGCTGCATATTTGTTATTTGACTCACCAGGAACTCTTTTTTTCCAGGTGCAAGCTAAACAGGGTGCAAGTCAGGCTTAAACTGGTTTAAGTATCCATGTGCAAAGTTGCACTGGTTTAACTAATTTAGTGTAACATCACACCTTTAGTTAAACTGGTACAACTTCTGTGTTTAGACCTATAGGCAGAGTCAGAATCATAAAAAAGAGGAAAAAGATGTTTGAAATTGATGAAGCTGGTGAAGAAACTCACACGGAGAGGTGCTTGGTTGGACTGACAGACAAAGAAGATGATTTTGTAGATGAGATCATAGTTTTAAGATTCCTTGAATCCAAGGGGGGAGGGAGTTTGTTGCATTTACCTTTATTTGTCATGGAATTGTGTTTGCATTTGTAGTTTGCTGCCTACTGGAAAAGAAAAAGAGGCTGCTTAAAAGATTAGAGCAGGAGTCGGCAACCTTTCAGAAGTGCTGTGCTGAGTCTTCATTTATTCACTCTAATTTAAGGTTTCACATGCAAGTAATGCATTTTAACGTTTTTAGAAAGTTTCTTTCTATAAGTCTATAATACATAACTAATCTATTGTTATATGTAAAGTAAATAAGGTTTTAAAAATGTTTAAGAAGCTTCATTTAAAATTACCTTAAAAGGCAGAGCCCCCAAGACCGGTGGCCAGGATCCGGCAGTGTGAGTGCCACTGAAAATCAGCTTGCGTGTCGCCTTTGGCACGCGTGCCATAGGTTGCCTACCCCTGGATTAGAGATTTGAGAAGGATGGGATACTGCTTCCAACGGTGTTGATAAGAATATACCAAATTTAAAGTCAGTTGAGTTTGAAGCTTTAAAAGACTTTGAACCAGATCCTCAGCTGAGGTAAACTGATGTATCTCTGTTGAAGTCAATGGAGCTATGCTGATTTATACCACCTGAGGGTGTGCCCCTTGTTTTTATTTCATACCTTTAAATTAATCTGTTTTATAAATTACACATGACAGTGTAGCCACTTGAATTTATGCTACCAGGTCTCAGCTGAGCTTCATAAGTATGTGGCCTTGCATTCTGAATAGAGGGCCAAATCCTGTGCACTTTGCACATAACTAAAGTCAATTGGATTAAGTATTCTGCTGGGATTGTGTTTAAGGCACAAAGAATTTGGCTGTGAGATTGTAAAATGCAAGAATTAGTGCTCCTCCTTTGTAATCAAAGATATTGTCCTTTAAAACCCCCAAACTTTTATAATGATACTACTTGTAATTCACATAAATCCTCAGTGAACCTCACATGTTATGATCTAGTAACAGCAACGTTACAGGTTGTCTTAAAAAAAAAGCAGCTAGTCTTCTTACTAGATTTACTGATCCATGTCCTTTTTTCTTATTGTTAACTAATATATGCTGGCTAGCATCAGTATATATTACACTGATAATACTACCCGCAATATATAGTCCAACCATTTAAGTCTACACATTATTAAGCATTAGTATAGCAGTTATTTAGTCCAAATTGGCCTGTATCTTTGTTATAATCCTGTGCACTTAGATTAAGTATCCCATAACAACTCACATGAGCTGAAGTAAGCCTTGGCTTGAGTAGATAGGAAAACTGTCAGTATCAGGGAAATATCATTATTTCCTCGTGACAACAGGAAAGGACTTACCAACATAAACCTATGAGGTGTCTTGAGGCCCCTTTGGTACCTGGAATGCACGTGCTCAGAACAAAGATAAGGGGACATCATGACCTGAAATGCAGGGGTTCAGAACAAAAGATAAAGGGGTACCCTCATGGTACCAGAAACAAACCAGGAAAAAAGCAGAGTAATTGAATCCAGTTTCACGTGACGTATATAGTACCTTTTACTGGTAAACTTGTAGGGTATAAAAAGATGGCTTTGGGGATATAACTTCAGGGAGTACACCTTTTGCACAAGGTGAATGTAACATCACTGGATGGGACTGCTCTTCTGAGACTGCTATTATATAGATCCTTTTTCCTGTACTATATTAATAAACCTGACTGACACTGGTTATTTTGTCTGTTGAGTATATTTCATAACAAAATAACAAACCAAAGTGTGGTCAAGCAACTGACGATATTATTTTCTACCAAATTTTCTGGAACCTTATGTTTTTTTCTTTAAAGGTGTCAGATACTCAAGGCCGATTGGGGACTACAAGGAAACCTGAAAGACAAGTCACTCGAATGGTTATTATTATGATCCTTGCATTTCTAATCTGCTGGTCTCCATATGCAACCTTTTCCATTATTGTCACTGCATGGCCTTCCATTTATCTGGATCCTCGTCTGGCCGCAATCCCAGCTTTCTTTTCCAAAACAGCTACAGTTTATAATCCGATTATTTATGTCTTTATGAACAAACAGGTACTGTATGCCTTCAATCCTCATATTTTGATATTTTGTTTGACTCATTCCTGAGTGAATGGTGTTGTTTCAGTAATTAATTTTATCTACCCACATGTTAATTCATTTAGATAAATATTGCTCCACTTACGTTACACATCATTCTGAATTAAAATAACCCAATATTTATATCCATCTACTGTATATTGTATATTGTAGGGTCAAATTTTAGGGCAGGGACTCTGATCTGGCTGGTCTCTAAGCATTGCTGCAATATAAACGTTTAATAATAAATAATAATAACAGAGATATTTTAAGCTTCATAGTAAGTTTTTAAAAAAAATAATTTAGTCTCCTTTATTTTATAATTTTAGTTCAGGAGGTGTTTCATTCAGCTGTTTGGATGCAGTGACAGAGAGACTGCAGCGTCCAATATGAACCCAACTTTGGAGAGAGCGGTGCTAACCCAGGACAAAGGTGGTGGTGAAATGTTCACAATAGCAGCACACACCATTTCAAACAGGAGAAATGAGGATGAACAGAGGGGCTGCCATTCTTTTGCTCAGCTGACAGTTTCAGAAAACAAAGTCTGTCCGATGTAAACAGAACAAGTTTTGAGATAAGAAATGCAGCACTAAGGCCACGTCTACACTACGGGATAATATCGAATTAGCTAAAATCGGTTTTATAAAACTGATATTATAAATTCGATTTCATGTGGCCACACTAGGCACAGTAATTTGGCGCTGTGCGTCCATGGTCCGAGGCTAATGTCGATTTCTGAAGCGTTGCATTGTGGGTAGCTCTTCCGTAGCTATCCCATAGTTCCCGCAGTCTCCCCCGCCCCTTGGAATTCTGGGTTGAATCATTATTGTCGCAGGTGGTTCTGGGTAAATGTCGTCAGTCATTCCTTCCTCCGGGAAAACATCAG
>NC_133783.1:37374109-37415926 GCF_003597395.2 Chelonoidis abingdonii | reverse complement strand
TGTGGGATACCGCCTGGAGGCTAATAACGTCGATTTCCGTCCACACTAACCGTAATCCGATATGTTAATATTGAATTTAGTGCTACTCCTCTCGTCGGGGTGGAGTACAGAAATAGATTTAAAGAGCCCTTTATATCGATATAAAGGGCGTTGTAGTGTGGACGGGTACAGCGTTAAATTGATTTAACGCTCTTTAAATCGATTTAAATGCGTAGTGTAGACCAGGCCTCAGTGACAGTGGAATGCCCCACTATTAACTGATTCCACGTCATCCCTTTTGCAGGCCATCCCACCCTCCTGGTTCCTGGGAATGACTTCAGGAGACTCTAGTGAACATATACTGGGACTTTACATGCTAATGGGGAAGCAGATTCTCATTCAACTGACTGAACATTGTGAATTGGAAGAAAACAAAGGATCCCCTGGCTCCAAATTAATAAAGATAAATAAATAATACTTAGCACTTGGCTGACTGGAGCTCAAACAGGTAGCGCTAGGAAGGATTTGGAGATCTAATGACTTCAAAAAAAGAGAATGGTAGGGCAACCAGATGTCCTGATTTTATAGGACAGTCCCAATTTTTGGGTCTTTTTCTTATATAGGCTCCTATTACCCCCAAACCCCGTCCAAATTTTTCACACTTGCTGTCTTGTCACCCCAGAATGGAGTGCTCTGTACTCACTTATGATCTGTGGTAGGATTCCTTTCCCAAGCTGTAACACTCTATGGCAATCAAGAGCTGCCTCCAGATTCCCAGTCATTGTTTCATTAATACAAACCCAATTAGGAAGACTTCCCTAGAGCCCTTCAAGTCTCTCCTTTCCCTCCTATCCTTGCCATACAAGAAAGTCCCTAGAACCCCCTGAGGTGGATTTATAACAGCTGACAATGATTGTGGTTGGGAGAGAGAGTAGGGCTAGGATGTTGTGCAACAAGGAAAGTGTCACACCCCAGTATTGTGCAAGTGACCTTTCTGAGGAGAAGTTCTGTAGCTGGCTGACCTTCCCCTGTAGAAGTCTGCCTGATGCAGAGCTAGAATCAGTTACGGTCCAGAGATTACATGGCTTGGGAGGCTGCTGCTATTAATGATCTTTGGGTTTCTTAGTGAATGTCATTTGTAAAAATCAGCCCCTGGGGGAGAGTACGGTTAAAAGGCTCAGCTCCAACAAAACTTTAGGCAGACCTGAGTGTCCCTATGCCCAAAATGAATTCTTCCCCTTATCCCATACCTGGGTCATGATGTGCCTCTCAAACAAGGCAGCACAGCCCTCTGCCAACAAGCAGCTGGTGGCAATCAGCTCTAAGCTGCACCATCTTCACTGCTCAGCCTCCTAATCAGCAGCTAAGCCTACATCTCTGACCTTGGATTCCAGATATGATGGCTACTGCCGGCATCAGGCCTCATCTTTTCACTGTATCATTGTGTTCCTGGGCCAAACACTTCAAACCATTATCTTATCTAAGCTTGGATGTCAGGAGCAGGGAGTGCAATGTAAATATAATTTCCATAAACAGTGAAAACAAAACTTACCAGCTTTAATCCTATGTATTTTTGCATGTCAAATACTTAACATTATTTGCTAATAATGCAGTAATAAAATCTGCTTCCCATGGACAGCATACATGCTCACCCCCAAAAATTAGGCTAGCACTTGAATGCAATAAGTAATTTAGTTTTGATGCAATCTTTGGTGTACATTGTATGAAATATTACTAAGGGTCAGGCACAATAGATTTGAAATCCTATATTTGTTCTTTCGTAACTGAGTGGAACTAGAGTGATGTCAAATCAACAGGGAGCGGCCGGCAGTGTTCATGGCAGTAAAGTGTTGTGAGGTGTCCTTAATGTGGAAAACCATTATTTCTTGAATCGAGTGTTTATAAAATGCTACTAGAAGGCAGCAATTATTTCACTGAATCCACGCTAGCCGTATTATGTACTAGCCATAGCAATGCCAAAGTGGTAACAAAACCAGACACCAAAACCCAGAGTTTTCATTTAAGTTTTGTTTTACTTCAGAGCAAAATAAGAATAAAATTCCTTCACTGTAAATAAATCAGTGATGTTTCTAGCTGATTTTTTCCTCTCTTTCTTTCTGTAAAACATCAGATTACAAGGAACACAGTATGATAGAACTCTGAACAGTGAATGGCTGGCACATTAGGGATTGAATTGGGGATTTCCAGAAAGACAAGCATTAATCTCTTCAGCTTGAGCTAAAGTGCCAGTTTCTGTAACAGACCTGTACCGATGGCAGGTATAATATAACTATACCTATGTAACCCTTCTGCCTCTCTGAGTTGGCAGCAACAAGGGCCGGGTTCAGTATCCATGGGTTCTGTTTCAATAACACCATGCATAACCGGCTCGAGCCCCCACCCAGTGACCTGGGACACTTACATACCATACCCTCCTGAGCGCCTCTAGGAGGCAATACTTCCCCACTCGCAAGCACGGAGTCTGAGTGTAGCAAAATCTTTTTAATTAAGGAAGGAATCAATGCGGCATCCCATATGGAGAAACATCACAAACAGAGTTATAACCACAACCATACACCCCCATTACATTTGCAATGTCCTTTTCCCTAGGGTCTTAAGTTCAATCACTCCAAGTCCAACAACCCAAAGTCTCTGTCGAATGCCACCCAGATTCAAGGAGTCTATCTGTAGGAGTCCCTCCCCCAGCCTGGGTGAAAGGGCACCTTACGTGGATCCAGGCGCCAACTGCCCTGCCTCTCTGTGGGTTCTGTTTTCCGCCTTTCTCACGAACTGCTGCCTTTACCAGCCGCCTCCACTTGTGCCTCCGGCCGTCCTCACAAACTGACTCCGCCTCACAGCTGCCTCATGAGCTGCTCCAGTGTCCCTGCAAATGCTCGCTCTGCTCGCCTCTGTGGGTGCTTCCCCCGTTCCCACAGCTTACTCACCTCTCCAGCCGCTCGCGTCACCAGCTGTCCCGTGGTCCGCTCCAACATCCCCACAAACTGCTCCACTCCGCCAGCTGCTCTGTTCCACAGTATAGCTTCATGCTCCCCCATAGTTAGCACAGCACTCATGCTCCCAGGCTCCAGTAATATCAGCTCTTTGATTTCAAAAATCTCTAGTGATTTCAGCACATAGTAGAGGAGCCCAGTGCTAGGCACCATTAGCCCAAAGTGAGTTCAGCTCAGTAACCTGTATCTAGAGTCTTAAGGGAATAAAAAAATCAACTCTGACATTCCACAGTGGAGAGAGGAGGGGGTGCAACTGGTGCTTCTGGCTCCACAAGGAGCGTGCACCACCAGGCACAAATACCTGTCCCCAACCTCTCTCTCTTTACTAGGTTTTGGAACCCATGTCCCTCGTCTAGCAAGTACCACCCAACTGAGGTTGAGTCATTTCTGTCACAAAGTAGTCCCACAGCTCGGCAGTCTGGGATGGGGTAGGCGTGCCTATACAAATATTTGAGATTTCATATTCCAGACATTCTTTCCACACTTCCCATAATTCACCACCAGATGTCAGGGTACAACTCATCCTGACTCTGCTTACACCTATAACTCCAAGTTCATCTCACAGCAGTCCTAGACAAGACTCCATTTGTGTGATCACCACACCAGGGACTGAACCACAGAACCAAAAGCTTGAGTTGTCACAGCTTGAGTGAGAATGCCAGACTCTGTAGCACCAGGATCCTCCGTGAATTAGGCACTGGGGGCAACATATCACATATGCTGACCAGCGGGTACAGATGCATTGATTTTTCTTTCACAGTTGAAACATCAATATTTTTATAGAATAATTTACCACCCCAAAGCTGCTGACATATGTTCTACACTAACTTCACCAAGCCAGGGGGTGTTAGCTCATAAAGAAATACGTAGCCAAAAGGTGGGAAAATGCATCATTTCTTCCTCATCTGTCTCTCTTTCCACCACGACCTTCCTGTCTGAAACTTCATGTTGTTGGATTTACAATGCACTTTCTCAGAATGCAGGTTCTACAGAACCAAAGGGATGCTGTAGGTGCCCTCTAGCGGTCAATATAACACATGACCGTTAAAAGAATATATTACATGGATTTTGCCAGACATCTATCTAAACTTGGTTTTTGTTTTTGTTTTTTTTAAAAAAACCTTGCTGCTGTTTTTTTTTTTTTATTAAAAAGGTCATGGTTCCTGGGCCAGATTCTGCCCTCAATGACTTCTGTGCAGCCTTCAGTGATGATGCATAGATGTCTCTGAGGGTAGAATTAGATCCATTAGTTGTATTTCTGTCAGTTTTATTTTTTAATTTAACCAGGACCTCCTTTTAACCTGCACATGAGGAACTCAAACTACAATATTCAGTAAAACAAAAAAAGAAAGGCTCTTTACATTTGTATTGTTTTATGTATAACTTTTTTCAAAAATCAATACAGTAGAAGAAGGTCTGATATTTGCAACTAGAACCAATTTAGAAAAGGGTTACTTGTTGCTGAATGGTCTGTATATTATATTCAGAATTAGTAAGTCTGTGGTTTCATTGGCTATATACTTTTCCATCTAGATGCAATATTTTTGGGATGTTATTCTGCACAGGAGAGCCAGGGCTTTCTAGGGCACGTAATTCCCCTGTCGTGGGATGGTTGGCTCATTATACATGGAGGTGGAAAACAAATATCCTTTTGACAGCACTGTGCAATGTGGTGATGTAATTCAAGTTCTACTAGCCTCAATTTTTTATATGTACCCCTCTTACCTCCTGCTCAAGCTGTGCAGGGTGAGAAAGTTTCTATTTGCCTCAAGCTATTGTAATGTTTTTACATGTCCACAGAGAGGGGGTAAATGGATGGGCCCTGGCCAATTTTCTTGGCAAAATTAAAAATGCACTAACCTGCAGTTGGGGTTGGTGGACTATTGTCATCAACCAGGGAAGGCTGGTTCAGAAACTCCTGTATGTTCCCCGGTCCTGCATTGTTGTGGTGAGGGGAACTTCCTTCATTCTTCCCCCCGCAGGTTTTTCCTTTCCCTTTGTCACTGGGAGGAGGAAAATCTGTAGATCAATAAGCTCCAGTCAGCAACTGTCAGGCAGTGTCAGCTGATACTCAGAATAAAGCTGTCAAGTATCAGAGGGGTAGCTGTGTTAGTCTGGATCTGTAAAAGCAACAAAGAGTCCTGTGGCACCTTATAGACTAACAGACATTTTGGAGCATGAGCTTTCGTGGGTGAATACCCACTTCATCGGATCCATGATGTATTCACCCACGAAAGCTCATGCTCCAAAACGTCTGTTAGTCTATAAGGTGCTACAGGATTCTTTGTTGCTTTTACAGAATAAAGCTGGGCTCTCTCCAACAATGAGGCAGTAGAGCCCCTGCTAGCCAAAAGGCCACACACTGTCAGGCAGCAGAGCCATTAGAGTTCCCCCACAGCAAAAAGGATCCCTCCCCTGCCAGCCAAAGGCACCTCCAACAGGCAGCAGAGATCTTAACCAGGCAAAAGCCCCCACCAGGCTGCAAATCCATGCAGAGGACCCTCTCTACTCCACTGGCCAGAATGATCCCCCACCTATTTCAGAGCTCCCTACAGCTTCCTCCTTGTTGGATGAGACATTCTACCCTCAGACTCCCAGGCAAATGGCTCTTGTGCTACCCTTAAGGCCAGAAGAGCCCCCAACTCTCCCCTGTGCCTCCCCAATAGGCTGCAGCTCCTTGCAGAGCCCCCCTGGCAAAGGACAACAGAGACCCCTCTTTCTACCAAGCTCATTTGGTGCTGTTGTTCTTCAGATGCAAAGGATGGTGCTGGCAAGCTCCTCGGCCTCCCTGGCTGTCTCCTATACAGGCTCCTTGTATAGCTCCTGAGGTTGGGGTGGAGATCTGCACCGTGACTGCTCAGACTTTTTGAGGGCCCATTCTTTTTAGCTGACATCATCTCTGTTCCATACTTTCGGGGTGCCCCCAGAAGTTTTTCCCCTGGTACATACAGTCAGTCCTTGTAGAGTCATCCCTGCTACGACTGCTGGCCCTAGTGCCTTACCAGCTGAGACACCACCTTGCTCAGTTCCTGCCTTCCAGTCTGAACACCCAGGTGCAGAGTCCCTCCCTATCCCTGAGAGGAGAACGGGCTGCTGGAAGTGGAGTGAGGCCCGGCAGGCCTCAGGAAACCTTTGTGCAGGAGATGGTTGCATGGCAACAGAGAGAAGGAGTACTACTGGCAGCCTCACTTCTCAGTGTGCCCACTCAAGTTTGGCCTTGTAGCCCTCTAATTTGATGGAGAGGCAGTGGAGCCAAACCTGGGCCTTGCTGCTACCCCACATGCATGGGGGTCACAATGTCACTCACTTAATTTTGGCCTCATGGCCCTGCATCATGACAGAGGGCAGGCAGCCAAACTTGAGTGGGCAATGGGACATCTAGGACTGCTGCTCCTTGCCACTGTCAATGGTGCTCACCATGAGAAACGTGCATATGGGTGTGAGTGCCACAGGTGAGAGCTTCTTTAGGGTCAGGAAGCCACCAGCCTGTCCCTTCCTGGGCTTCTCTTCACCTTCTTGTGCTGGGACTTGCCCTTCACTATCAGCCACAACTGCTATCAGCCATGGAAAGGGTGTCTTGGGCCTGTGGCCCGTTCCAGTAAGATGTACAAGATTTAAAAATGGTTTTAAAAAACTTTTCTTGCTGACATCTTAGTGTGTAAATTCTTTTCATTCTGGAAAAAAGAGAAGTATAAGCAGCAAGGAGTCTCTGTAAGTCATGGATATCTTGTGTTACTAAGATTTCATAGACTTTCAGTCATATTTGCTCATCACACGGGTAAGAACACATTTAAGGTCAAATACTAATGAAATGTACATGGGTTTATGCTCATAAAAGAGTAAAATGTTCATCAGAGTAAGACTGGGAAACCTAGCTTCAAACCCCAAAACCAGAATTCTATTCTATATAGATTCTCAGACGGTGTTCATCAGTGTAGAAGCTGAATTCCTACCAGTGGTGCATTAAGGTGCATGACTAACATCTGTCATGTGGTGTTTGTTCTCTCATCCTTTTCCCAGGGGGAGAAGTGGGTGTAGTGGTGTCTTCTTTTGATAGAATGGGGTTTTTTTTAGTTCCTTTAAATTTACATGTTATGTGTTTCTGTTAGAGAAGTGAAGGTCAAAGAAAATTGCCTTCCATTTGGAGCAGAAAGTCATGAGGTTTGTGATGGTCTTTAGTTCCTGGGGGAATTCATTCCACAGTATTGGACCAGCCCTGAAAAGATTCTGTCTCATGCACAGATAAGCCTTATCCTCTATTGTGTCTGAGGTGTGAAGTTCTTGATCAGTCTTCTTCCTCGAGCTTTAGGTGATCCTGGGCAGAGGCCACTTAGTGCCTTGAGAATAAGGACTGAGACTCTGAACTTTATTCAAAACCCTAGGGGAAGCCAGTATAGAGAACAGTGGACAGCTGTGATGAGCTCACAGCAGCTTGTGTTACTGAGGAGATGCACTGTAGTGATCTGTGCTAGTTGGAATTTCCTAAGGGCTGAAGGCTTCATGCCCATGTATACAGCATTGCTGTAATCCAGCCAAGAGGTGCTGAAGGTGTGAATAACTAAGGCCAGAGGTCAAGGGCTGATGGGATGAGCTGTGTCTCCAAGCATCATACAGCCTCTTGAATTGTCTCCTTTAACACACTAAGCCCTAGACCTCCACAAGGGCAACTCCACAAGACTGGATTGCTAGATTCAGCACCCGTGTCTCTTTCTGTAGCTGTCCAGCAAGTCCAAATGAGTTTAGACCCCTGGTAGAGACTTTATCCCTGTAGGAAGCAGTACAACCAGTAGCTATTTGCAGCAATGCAAGACAGCATTTTCAGAACAAGACTGCAGTTACTAGTCAACTGAAATACAGTATTCAAGGGTCCTTAGATGAGTATGGAAATGTAAAATTTCATTATGTACCTCTCTTTTCCAAAGCCTGCTGGATTGCACCGCTTTCTGCTGCACAGCAGCAATCTTACAGCCATGTGACCTCTCACCTAGTCCTTTGTGTTAAGTTCAGTCCTGCTATGCTCACAGGTTCTGCTTCCCTTGGCTCCTAGCTATTTACAGTTAATGTCTGGTCATTGGTCCTCCATTGTATCTCCAAAGCAACTTCATCCATATGTGGACAGTTCTTGATAGTTCATTCATAACAACTGAGACCTGCCTATATAGTGAACAACTCATACCTTATTCCTCCAGCCCAGAGGAAAAACTAACTCTTTCACACTTACTGGGAAGCAATACAAAGTGAGTGGGTAAACTGAGTCATGCATATTTTCCATAAAATATTACTAGCAATTTCCACATTTTCCACACCAGGTCATCATCCACCAGTATGCGACAGACTTTCCTAGCCAACCAGAAAGGATAGAAAGCATCACTCTTGGATGCTGCTCTTTGAGAGCGTAGTGTTAGCAAGGAAACCAGGAGCAACCCTGAGCTATGGACTAAATGGACCAATTGTGAGTGTGCACCTTTAACCAAAGGAGACTGCAAACTCCTCAAAAGGCTTTCCCCTATCCTGTAACACTACTGCTATCTTGCTGAGATTTAGCTTCCATCTGCTTTTCTCCATCTATGAGCTGATCTCATGCAAGCACTGGGCCATCCTGTTGATAATGGTGTTGATCTACAGACTGAAAATTTACATCTTTGAGGTTTTATTATTTCCATGTTCATGTGGTCTTGCAATTCTTGGTTTTACATTAGATTTTAAAGCCCATGGAAACCAGGCAAAACTGAAAATCTTGGAAGAAAACCTGAGATTTTCACTCTATAAGGAGTCAAAAAAGATTCACATACATGCCCACTGCCTATTTAGAGGAGATATACTCCATAGCTAATTGCCAGTCCAGTTTGCTTTCTAAATGTACTGGTAAGACATTTTACAAAAATTCCCTACTGGAGACAAGACTACAGTGCATTTCACCCCAAAGTCTTAAACTTTTGTTAATAAGCTCTCATCATCCATGATGTGTACAATCATCCCTATTGTACATATGAGTAAACAGAGGTGCAGAGAGGTTAAATGTCATATAGTAATACAATGGCAGTGAGTAGTAAAAAAACCCAGGAGTTCTAATTCCACTCAACCACTTGTATCAGTAAATGACAATTCATCTCTTAAAAGGTAGTAACCAACAACCAATCTAATTCCATGTTAACAGGGATGGACATTTTCTTTCTGATCACTGGTCAGACAATGGTTCTTGGAAAATTTTAATATCTTGAAGAATTTATATTGGTCCAACCTGCTGTTTCCAGCACTGGCAGGTCAGAGACTATTGGATCTTACAATGTGGCAATGCCTACGTTTACTAAATTCATTTTTTCAGTATTCTACCATTGCTGTGGAATACGAACTTTGCAAAATTTCTGTATCAGTAGCAACATGAAGCATACATTAAAGTGGATGTTTAACTGCCACCACTGCAGTTCCCTTTTGAGTCCCAAGCTGCTGCTGTTTCATAAGTAGTGTCTTATTTCTATATTCAAGAGAAGCCACGTTGGTCTAATAAAATTAAACTGAGAAAATTCAAGACAATGGATTTGCACAGGTGTTTTTGAGGTCAGATAAGACCAAGAAAGTCACTTGTGAAATGGGCCACTACAGAAAATATGTCTTATTTGTTCACAGAAAAGCTACCCATCATTCTCATAGTAACTCAGTATTTGAGTGAATCTCAGTGGGTGGAGCAGGAACACACACGAAGACACACTGATTTTTAGAGGTGCTGAGCACCTACAGTTCCCATTGGACCCAGGTTACTAACTTCAATGGGAGTTGTTTGAAAATAAGGTTTATAGTGCATTGCACATCCTGGTATAAGACAGACATTGTTTCATTTGCTCTGCATACAGGGCATTACTTGCATCGCACAGGTGAAATGCAACAACATGGCAAGTCGTGAAATGAGGAAGCTACCACTGCTTATTTGTTTGTTAAATCTATTTCAGAAATAAATTAAAGTGCCACAAATGTACTGTGACCTTAGCTATTGTTAAATATTTCTATATAACACAACCTCAATTATTTTAAAATGATGAGCCAGAGAAAATTGGACAAAAATACTGTATGATTTACAGTGGTGACACCTGATTAATTCTATTACTTAATGACAACACAACACTAACAGTATGCCCTGCCATGTGCGAACAGTTACTTGTGCTATAGATGTGGGACAGTCATTCCAAGAGTTCATGACTAGAGTATAACTTATGCATGTTGACACATAATGTTTGATTATTAAATATTTTTCATGTAATTGAATTTATATTTTATTGGCAGATGTCGTCATCAGAAATTACATAGATTTACTGAAAACTACTGTACAGCTTTAACCATGATTTGGAAAATTAGCATCCTAAAGCAACAACCTCCCTCTGTTTTGTGATCATGTATTACATTTTAATGATGCAGCCTAGACAAACTAAACTGAGCTTCTTATAAATCTTCCATGACATCAGAGGATAATTGCTTTGTGTTTTTCCTTAAAGAATGTGTCAGCAGTAATCCATCATTTTACTTGTTTACAATGGAAATAGTACTTTTGTTTTGCAGAATGCAATACATATATTATCCTTGTCATGAGCCTTACTGTTCTCCAAAAGTTGTGCCAGCATTCTTTTGAAAACTCAATTTTTAAGGGCTTATGTACCCAAGCAGTAAAAATTTGTTCCTGATTGAAAACTGGCATAGACAATATTTCCTTAGAAATTAATTATTTCAGCAAATCTGAAAAATGACTAATTTTAATTTATAAATTAAAAATTACCAAGTAGAACTTTCACTTTTCAGTTTCTAGAACACTTTCACTCAAATACAAAATTGAATTTTAAATTCAATTTTGCAGGTTATTTTTCCATAATCTGAACTAATGCCTGGGGTATTTTGAGGGTGCAAAAGGATAAAAATGAGCCAGGGCCAAATCATCCCCTATATGGGGAAAAATATATTGGGAAGGTAGGAATCCTTCATTTGTCATGTAATGTTTCTGTGTGCTGTTAAACAGCTACACAGCCCACCCTAGTAGTAGATGATATAAGGCTCTATATAGAGGACTTCACTAATAACTTTCTGAGTGGTAGATATATTAACTACAGTCACTCAGCCTGTGCACCTTACATAATCATATATGCCTGTGCAGAGTGGATGGATGTAAAACATTGCCAGGTCAAACTACAAGTATTTTTACATCCACTTTGCATAGGTGTTAATGACTTACACTAGGTATGAGGGCTTGGTGAATAATACCTGGGGTTTTCATTAAGACTTGCGCTATTTAAATTCAACTGTATCCAGTCCTTATTCCAGACAGGTCTTAGCTGGCCTGTAAAGCACTCCACTTTGCCATCTGATAAACAAGTTGCCACTTTTGCAGCCAAAGGGACATTGCTTTATGGGCAGCAATCACTTGTGGGCTGTGACTCAATAGAAATGTACATCCAACCTTCCCAAAGCACCATAGAAATCAACTGACCTTCAGATATTTGCTATTAACTTATATGTTTGCCCCTCTGAGTAATTTGAATATGCCCACAGTGTTGCACACACAAAAACTTAATCAGATAGAATCCCAAGTGCTTTCAAATCAACTTCTTTCACACAAGCTGCATAGGCATGCTGCAGGAAGATGAACAATGCCTTCACTAGACCTTTGTGAAAGAAGTCTTGGCACAGGTGAATGCTCTAATTTTTGCAGTAAATAAAAACATTTCGTACTCTTGTCTCACAATTGTTGCCTTGATTTTTTTGTGGCATGAAAATAATGGGAAAGTTTTGTAGATGATGTATGTAACCCTAGGCACACCATAGTCACACCCTACTGTAATGATTTTTGTACCAAATATGCCTTGTGAGGTATCATTTGAAAACTGATAACACATTAGTGAATAATATCATTGTAAAATATGTGTAACAATGCTGTGTGTGAAATTATGGATACTCACTAGTATTATGCTTTAAAGTCTGTGACTAAAAGGTGTTTCAACCGGGCATGTCAGGGTGAGTTGGTAAACAGTTTTTTTTCCAGACAAATGAAAAAGCCTGACACCTCAAACCAGATGTGACCCAAGTTCAAAACTTCATTTGTTGTATCAGAGGTTGCAGCAGTAAGAAATATTGCGCATAGTAGTTACTGCCGGTGGAGGAGGAACTAGCATAGAACCTTATCTTCCAGACTTCAGGGTCCTTTAAGCAGCATGAAGTAATGAACTTAATCTGAGGGTACCCTTCAGAAGAACACATTTCAAATGTTCACCAAACTATAAAGAGAGGGGAAGTGAACCCCCAGCTCTCTTGCACTTTAAGGAGACAAAGAAACAAAGCAATTTGATCTCTGTGAGTCCTGGCCAGGTTGTCCAGTGAAAAGCTAAAACAAAGACGGGGAGTGAAAAACCCATCTTGAACAAAGACTATTTTGCTAGATTTAAGTTTTGGACTTTAAAAAGTGTTTTCACTTTTATGTGCTTTTAACTATCTTTACCTTTAGCGCTTTTACTTGGTATCACTTAAGTCATGCTCTTTTGTTAATAAACTTGTTTTGCTTTCATTATAAATCACCAGAGCTGGGTAAATTTGGTAAAGTGCTTGCTTCTACTAAGCTGACAAGTTAGAAATGTAAGACTCTTTGTAAAGGCAGCCAATCTATTGCTTTTTCTGGGAAGGTTCAGTGAGAGGGACTGGTCCCTGCAGTAAGACAATTTTGGGGCTAGTGTGGGCTGGAAGGGTACTAAGGTCAGCCTACAAGCAATAAACAGGTTGGGCAAAGCCAGGCTGAGGTTGGGGGGCAGCTGGTAGGCCATTGCGGTTAAAGTGCTGAACCAAAGCTGCATAGCCACAGGATACCCAGGGTTACAAGGCAGATGTTAATTGAACCCCTTAGTAGCCTGAGTTAACCCCAAAATGTCACAGTTACAAATAAGGAACTGAATGACGAGACAATGATTTCAATGAACAAAACTTCTGTCTATGGGAATCCCTGGCTGATGGGTACATCCATCATAGCAATCTGTATGCCAGCATCCCACACCTGGCTCCTGGTGCAAGAGAAGTGCCTGGGTGCGAGGAGGCATAGACAGGGCTTCCCAATGTCACGGTGATGCATAGCTGCCAAACTGGCCCGGGGGGTCATGGAGAGCCAGGCATAAATTAGTGTAGTCTTCAGGCCATTTTAACTTACGTCAGAAACTAAACTAGGCACCTTTGCCCACTCCTTCAGTCTTCTGTCAAGCACAGCTTGGCCAAACGAGAAAATCTTACACCACATTTGTAATATACAGGGTGTTGTCCAAACTGAACAGATTTGTTTTTTAGTTAAATATCATTGATAAGCTATTAAAACAGCTTGTTCTATTGTTTCATCTGGTAGAAACGGTTTCCCTTTCATGGGGACTGCTTTATAGAAAATCTTGGCTGGCCACTTGCAGATAAGCCACTGGAAGGAGGTTTTGTTGATCAGTAAGGTACTGTTATTGGACAGTCGTGTGGTATGACAGAATCAATACTACTAATCATGTTATCTTCATCTTTTTCATTATTCCTTCAAGGTTTTTCAGATAAGAAAGGACAAGAGAATGAATTGACTGTAAAGCCGAATTTGCTGAGTACAGGGAGTTATGAGCACTCCTTCCACAACATGATGGAAATGGGGTCCAGACAGTTCTTGCTACTGCTGCTCTTATGATATTAATTACATCAGTGGACTGATTTTGATTTTTCAAACATATGTTCATTTACTCTCGTTATCTATTACCATCAGGTGAATCATTGGCCTATCCGGTACCAGTATTAGCTGCACTGTAAAATATGGGCTGTTCATGAGCAGTTTGAAGAAAAAACTAATAGAAGCAATTGCAGTGATGGGAAGAATGGTATTCCATAAAGGAGAGACACTGGGGATGGGGTGGGGAGGGGCCGGGTGCTGTGAAAGTGGAGACATGAGCTAATACATTGGGGGAAAGGAAGGGATATAGGCTAATTGAGGATGGAGTGAAGGAAAGAAGAGTCACTAGTGACAAACCAAGTCCAACAGCCTCCTTTCTCTTATGCTTCCAGCATCAGCTTTAATGTATGTTCCTGCTTCTGCTTCTTTTTCTGCTCCTACGCCACTGTTTCTCCAGGCACAAACTAGTGCTTAGACTAGAACAATAATATAACTGTTAGGCTTCTCCTTTTCCTTCAGGCTCACTGTTAGCCCGATGATTCTCAATGCTGCTATCGAGAGACCATGCTCTCACAATCCACTTATTTACACATTTGCTGTTGCAGGGGATGGGTTTAGATGGAAACTTGACTGGGGATGGATGGGAAGTGTAGTCCAGAAGGATGATGATTAACTGGGATAAGGACTTTGGTCCCCTGGATATTTCTACCCAGGGGCATTAATGGGGATACTCCTTCAGGGGAGTATGTCATTAGGAAGTTTGTGCGCAGAATAACTACTAGAGTAAAACACTCAAAACTGGGCAGTCAAAATGGTGATGAAAGTATTTTCTATATATTTTGACCTTAGTGAAAATGATTTTCTAAGAAAAGAATGCTAATACTGAAAGGATTTTAAATTACTCTTTCCTCCACCCTATCACTTTAAGAAGATCAACAATAATCCTCATTTCAAATGTTCAGAGACAAAGTTTTAAAATAATTAGTGAAGAAAAGATTCTTAGTTCATGTTATTCTTTTTCTTTATTATGTTTATATTGAAGTCTCTCTCCTTTTGCTTGTCACAAAGAGTTAAAGCTGTAAGAATGTAAGAGCTTTTCAGTAATTTGGCACATCAGCTTTATCCCGGCTATTACCCAACTGCATCAAGATATTAATGTAGTCATCTCTCTTTAGTCTCAATGAATTGTGATAAAAATGTCAAACAATTAGATTATATTGGCCAATGTAGCCCTGTTTGATTGAGTATAGATGTAGGCCATGTCCCTTGAATCATACTGATGAAGAGGCAGAAAGGCTTGTAGAGCTCCCCTGTAAATTTGTTTCAATATGCTATATTCTTTAGGTTTCTACAGTCAGTAACGCTGATAACTAAAATATGCTAAACAGGTGTTTCCAGGCTGCATAAAGGTCAATGTCATTCAAGGCAAACAAAACTGATTGCTGCAGGAGGAAAAAAGCTGCCAAAGCTGCAACTGATTATGACATAATGGGTCAAGTTAAGCAGACAGTAAACAGTTTATGACTACAAATTTACAGACAGCAGGTACATTGCACAAATCTGACCTGTACCACCTGAGCTAAAGAAGAGTCTCCAGTAGCCATAGGAATATTAGTGCTTATATCCCCTCTCAGCCAGTTATCAGCATAAATGGTATATATACAGATTATAGATAATTGATATAGATGTCTGGTTATGAACTTTTAATGCTGGATAATATGCATTTACTGGAAGGACAGTAAGATAGCTAGGAAGAAATTTTCAGATGGCATCCCTTTTCTGCATGCACAGAATATGTGTCCTATAGCCTGGGGAAATGGTACATCACATACTGACAACTCTGAGCATCCACATGGAATGCACATAACAATTCAATATGCACACAGAACAGATACTGATTCCTCAAGGGATAAAGTTATTGCAGAAACTGTCATTTTTATGACTTATTTAGGCACTTACAATATGCTCAGTGCAGTCAGGACACAAAATCCAGACAGTCCATGCCTCAAAGAGATGTACACAAGATCCACTAGTAATAGAACCATTGTAGTAAGAACCATTGTTAACCTCACCCCTTCTGTTTCAAGTGTAAGGTGAAATTTCATGAGCTACCTTCTCCAATACAAACACAGAAGAGTGTATACATATTTTAAACAAAGACAAAAGCTCCCTCTAACATAACACTCCACTGCACACACATTTTCCCCCTTGGTAGAGGATGAGAGAAAGAATGAACCACAAGCCTTGTGGATGTGGGGAAGTGGTAGATGTGGTATATTTTGACTTTAGTAAGACTTTGATACTGTCTTGCATGACTCTCTCATAAACAAACTAGGTAAATACAACCTAGATGGAGCTACTATAAGGTGAGTGCATAACTGGTTGGAAAACCATTCCCAGAGAGTAGTTATCAGTGGTTCACAGTTAAGCTGAAAGGGCATATCAAGTGGGATCAGGCAGAGATCAGTTCTGGGTCCAGTTCTGTTCAATATCTTCATCAATGATTTAGATAATGGCATAGAGAGTACACTTATAAAGTTTGCAGATGATACCAAGATGGGATGGGTTGAAAGTACTTTGGAGGCTAGGATTAAAATTCAAAATGATGTATACAAACTGGAGAAATGGTCTGAAGTAAATAGGATGAAATTCAATAATGACAAATGCAACATACTACATTTTGGAAGGAATACTTAATTGCACAAATACAAAATGGGAAATGACTGCTTGGAAAGGAGTACTGAAGAAAGGGATCTGGGGGTCATAGTGGATCACAAGCTAAATAGGAGTCAACAGTGTAATATTGTTGCAAAAAAAGCAAATATCATTGTGGGATGCATTAGCAGGAGTGTTGTAAGCAAGACACAAGAAGTAATTGATTAGGCCTCAGCTGGAGTATTGTGTCCAGTTCTGGGTGCCACATTTCAGGAAAGATGTGGACAAACTGGAGAAAGTCCAGAAAAGAGCAACAAAAGTGATTAATGGGCTAGAAGACATGACCTATGAGGGAAGATTGAAAATACTAGAGAAGAGAAGAATGAGGGGGGACCTGATAACAGCTTTCAAGTACATAAAAAGTTGTTACAAGGAGGAGGGAGAAAAATTGTTTTCCTTAATCTTTGAGGATAAGACAAGACACAATGGGCTTAAATTGCAATAAGGGCGGTTTAGGTTGGACATTAGGAAAAAACTTTCTGTCAGAGTGGTTGAGCACTGGAATAAATTGCCTAGGGAGGTTGTGGAATCTCCATCATTGGATATTTTTAAGAGCAGGTTGGACAATCATCTGTCAGGGATGGTCTAGATAATACTTAGTCCTGCCATGCATGCAGGGGACTGGACTAGATGACCTCTCAAGGTCCGATCCAGTCCTATGATTCTATGTGACAGATGTTAGTCATATTGCTGAATGCATTACTGGAAGGTGCTCAGATACTATGAAGATGAAGGCTGTATCAGAATCAATATCAAACAGACCCAAACAGCTATGGCCATGGGCACTGAACTCCTCATTCCACCCTAGAAGGTGTCTGTCCAAATCAGGGTAGAGGATTATTAACAGGAGGAGAGAAGGGAATCCTGCATTAGCCATGCTGTCCGTGTTCGATAAACATAGGACTTCATTTTGCAGTTATATAAATCTGATATCATTCACAAGCAATAAGTTCACACATAACCACACACCATTAAAGAAAAATGCATATTTCTTAAATAATGGATGTGATTAACAATTATGGATCTGATTCAAAATTCACAGTGGCAAACGATTTCAGGGGACTTACTCCTGACTTACACTAATGTAAATGAGATCCCAGAGTGCTCCCAGATCATCTCTTAAAATCTAAAAAGATATTATGGGATACAATAGCTCTATAAAATTGACCTCTGAAACTTTCACTTTAGTCAATAGCTCGTTTTGTGACCTTAAAGTAATCCAAGCAAAGGAAAAAAAACAAAAACAAAAATCCTCAAATAAAAATATGGAACTTAGTAGAAAAGCATTTTGGTTGCAGGATGCTGCTTAATGTATTTAATAACCCTCACTTTAGCGGTCAACTATAGAGGTATTTATGCATTAAAAAAATAAACAAAGTCCTAATTAGCACTGCATTATTGAAGATTTCTGGAAAGGCTTTTCATCGTTATCGACTTCTGGCCTTTCCTAATAATTTGAAAAGGTAAACGCCAAGCTCAAGAACATTAAATAAAATGATAGGACGTGACCCTCCAATTTGAAAAAAGAATGCATTCCTGGAGTTAAGTAGTGATCTCATTTTCAGTTTCACCTTGCAATTTTCTGCCCTCTTCTGCCATCACGTGTCAGGCCCAAGCATTATGTGAAATATAGGAAAAATAATTCATGTTAAAAATTCAATGATAAATAACTAGATTTCTCATGTTTGACTTATTAATGCACACTGCCACCAAATTGAAAATCTAACTAAAAAGACGACATTATGTTTAAAAAAATTCAGAAAGATAAAGATAAAGTAAAAATGCAGTAAAATCTACTTTTATCTATATTTTATTCTAGTAAGAGGGACATCCAGACACTTTAAGGCTTACAGCTATTTGCTGTGTTCATCTTCTTCCATTTACTCTGCTGAAATTACTTCTGAAGGATTTTTGCTTCTAAAAGGAATTTTTATTTTGTTGGTTAACAGTACAATGCTAGAAGGTATCACATGCCTATCACATGTATATTCTCCCTACAATGCACATGTACAGGGCATGTGCACAATGAGAGAATACACTCCAGCCGTGTGTGCCAATGCTATCCTTATGCTGATGTTTATTTTTAAGGTATATTATTGATACAGAAAATACAGACTGTGGGCTTTAGCCTTGGAGACTTTGCAGCTGTTATTTTAAACTCCAGTAGAGTTGTGTAACGTATTTTACTGCACCTTAGTTTATAAAGAAAATAAAAAAAAAAAGGGGCCAATCAGTCTCTGTACCATAAGAGCTAAGCAGCCCTTCTACAACCTGCAATTCTTAACAGAAATATTTCTCATTAGGCATTCTGCCTCACTCTCTTCTCAGTATGCTGTAGGAAACTTACCCAAGCATGGCTTTTGAAGATGACATTCATCAGGCTCACTCAAGTCCCCCACATGTGCTAATGCAGAAGACGAATCTTACCGGCTGGCTGTACATCAGCCAACCAGCAGACAGCTTTATGTGGGCCACAGCCTAACATTTACTATTTGGCTCCATCTTGACTGAACAGAATGTTCTTGACGTTAGTCAGAGAGACCTCATTTATGCCAATCATTCACTCAGTACTGGAAAATGGATGGCATAAACGTCTCACTGTTTGACCTCAGAAATGAATCTGTCATACACGAAGAGCAACAAAAGGGAACTTCATGGCTTTTAAAGTTTGAAACCTTCAAAACATTCTGGTCTCTGACTCTGTATCCACTGTCTCCTAAGCACAATCAGTATGAGACTTAATGATGGGATGGTTACAAAGCACGTCCATTCACCTCACCCTCCCCTATTTTTGCATGAGAGTGATATGCTCACATGTGAGACATGTAAAATCTATCACAATGCAGCACTGATGAATCTGGATAAAGGGTTAAACTGATTTGTATGCACTCACTCCCCAGTGAGTTCCACAGTGAACAGTCTTCACTGGAAATTGGTATGAACGTTTAGGGAGAGGCTTCTACGTCAGCCCACCTTCTCTTCTCAGTAAGTCAGTTTCATTGTATAGAAGGTTGTGAATAGATTTAACCTGACCACATTCTTAGCACTGATGCTGATGTATATACCCCCTGGACAAGCTTTTGGTTAGTAACGCATGTTCCTGGAAACAAGTTAAAGGAGACTGTCACAGGGCAAATACACCCTGTAACCCTGGGGGTAGAGTAAGGATGTGGTATCCTCGAGGTTAAATCTATATGGCTGCCCTCAGCCTCAGGGCTGTGTGGTCCAATGTCCAGCGCCAACAGGACTCCCCTTGTCTGTAGGGAAGTGCAGCCTAATGGCCAGAGCCAGTAGAACTCCCCTTGTTTGCAGGGAAGTGCTGCACAATGGCCAGAGTCAGTAGGATTCCCCTTGGGTGCCGGGAAGCACGGCCCAATGGCCAGAGTCATCAGGAGAGCATATGCTTTTGGGGGGTGGTTATGGGGAGGAGGACCCAGAACCTCCATGCTCCACTGGGTCCCAGCCTAGGACCCTGATAGTGGCAAATGAGTTTTCCACTAAGTTGGTGGGGAATCTGCCCACAACATGCCGACTGCTGCAGAGACACTGGCTAGTCCCTCCCTGGGCTACTTCCTACTGTCACTCCTGCAGTTGAAGTCAGAGTGTCTTCAGAGTCTCGGGGCTCCGTGGGTGGTAACCGTAATTTCACTGGGGCATCAGCAGGTACCTGGGTGCCTGCCTGGGTCCTGGCATCTCCTGCTTCCATGGTCCAGGATCCTGGCTGCTCCATGGTTGGAGCCAGCAAGGTGCATCCTTTCTCCTCAGGGATCAGCTCAGACTGGGCTAGGATGTTTCCTTTTATACTGCGGCAGCAGTTGGAGCATCCCCAGTAGGTTTGAGGGAGTGTGGCTTCCACTGCTAAGAGCGCTGTCTTAACCCCTTCTGCTCCAGTGTGGGGCAAGTACACCCCATCATAGAGACTCATACCATACCTATCTGATTCCTTTAACATGGTGGGATTAAATATTTGGTGGACAATGTAGAATGCTCAAGTTGCCTGTTTTGAGTTCAGAATACTTCGTTGAACATGTGGTGTTTCAGAAGAAATTTTTGGCAGAAAATGTTTGAATACCTGAAAAATGTCGACAGCTTTTCACATTTCATTTTGAATGCTGAGCTGGGAGAAGGTTACATGATCAAAGTTGACACTTTTTTATCTGTAAATCATTTACCTCACTAAAAATGTACTGTGGACACTGTACAAGTTTTCAAATGAATGTGCAACATGTACTGGTAGTACAATGCAATTCACTGGTAAATTTTGTAGATTTAGAGTGGTTGATTCCATGCTTTATATACAAATGATGGTAATGAATGCTTTCTGTGCTTCTAAGAGGTCTCAACTTCAATCTTCAAATGGCCAAGTTTACTCTTGGTGCGGCTCAGGAGAGGTGGAAAGAAAGAGGCTCCCCTGATCCTGGGATGGCATAACTTAGAGCAGCCTCAAGGTTATTCTAAGCTATACTGGGTGCAACTACCCACCACACCAGCTGAGGATTTGCTGGTGTGCTGTACCCAACCCCTTTTGGAATGTGGAGGGGAATATGCAGGAGTATGGGATAATCTTTGGCTGCCCCATTATGGCAGTTTTCTGTCAGCGTGCCAGCATAAAGCAGTCAGATCAGGGACCATTAAGCACCTTATTTTTGTTATATCTTTCTCTAGCTAACTGGATGCATTTCTTCACTATGGTAAATTTAGAGCTATGTAGTTTTGTCACAGTTTTCTTGGACAGTTACCTACCACTCAAATTATGTTCTTGTCCTGTAATATTATCAATAAATTCAACATGATTTTTTTTCTCCTCACATTTTTTAGGTTACATAAATTTCAGCAGAGCAATTTTTTTCCATGCTCGAATATATTATGCTATGTCATTTCTGTTATAAAAGCTAATTGATAATGTGATTTATGTTGCCGAGACATAATTCAGAAAGTTATTTTAAAGCCTTTGATACATGGAATAGCACTAACTGTTTAATATTTCTTGTATGAATGGACACAGCATAAGGTAAAAAATGTGGTGGCATGTAGATGAAATATTTCCAGAAGCTTTTATTCTTGTTGTTTGGGCTTGTGCCAATGTCTTTCTAGTAGAAAGCTCATATTTCTAAGAGACTTCTCCTAGAATTTATTCCTTAGTCATTAGTTAGCATTTTTTTTGATGGCTGAAAAAAATAATTTGAAAAAATTAATAGCTTGCAACCAAACATTGAAGCATATTTTCCTGTAATCCTAAAAACAAGCCTTCAAAACAAAAAACAAACAAAAAAACCTATCAAGAGCAAATGGTTTTGGTTAAGATTATTTATAGCACAGCACTAACATTTAGAAGGTGCACACCTGAAAAATTGCTGTATTTGTGTGCACCTAATAATAGGTTTGGTGTATTCTTATCAAAGTCTTAATGTATGGAGATATACCTGTCTCAGAACTGGAAGGGACCCTGAAAGGTCATGGAGTCCAACCCCTGCCTTCACTAGCAGGACCAAGTGCTGATTTTGCCCCAGATCCCTAAGTGGCCCCCTCAAGGATTGAATTTACAACCCTGGATTTAGCAGGCCAATGCTCAAACCACTGAGCCATCCCTCTCCCCCTCACCCCCCCAAAAAATTAGGGTTGGAAGGGACCTCAGGCGGTCATCTAGTCCAACCCCCTGCTCAAAGAAGGTCCAATCCCCAGAAGTCTTACTATCTGTGACCATTCTCAGTGTAGTTAAACCAAAGGGAATACTTCTTCCATACAACTTGATAATGGAACTCAAGGTTAACTCAGTTTCTATACTTGCACTTGAACAGTTTGGCTGAAAAGACTAAATTCACTCATCATATTGTAAGATGCAGTCCCTGAGCATGGGAGCCCACCTCAGTTTCTAGTGTTCTCCAATCAACCCACTTGCCACCAGAAGTTTTAAAATAACCTTTCCACTCTTTGGGTCTAATGAATTAAGTCCTCTCAAAATAAATATATAATTCCTTTGGCCCTTGAAGATTCAAACCCTTCTTTCCTCAGGGCTTCTTTGTTTCAGAGCTTCAAGCTCTGGCTCTCTGGACTCCCCAGTTCCTTCTGTCCCTGCCAGCAGGTATATGGGATCTTGGGGAGCAATTACCACACAGGTGGGGTGCAAAATAAACTTTATTAAGAAAATGCAAAAAACAGGGAAAATTCAATAGTGAGGGGTATGGGGTTTGTTAAGGTAGACAATTGGGGAGGGGTTTCTTTTAGCAATAGTATAGGGGGTTTAAATAGTGGGTACAATACAGTGGGTTAGCAATAACAGTTGGGTAACCAATTAACACTGAAGTATAAATGTACAATAGACAATTCTATATAAAAGGTGTGTCACAGCAGCATGTAGCCAACTAACAGTTATGGGAAAATGTGGTAAGTAACCAATCTAGGTAAAATGTGTCACAGTGTATAAGTAAAAGTGAGGTGTGTTAGAGAAAGGTAACCAATGGGTTTATGCTAGACTTCAGTAATACAATTGAGGTTTGGGGGTAATAGGAGAGTGTGGAGGAAGGGATAAAAAGGAGAGAAGAGAGAGAGCTTCAGGAAACAGAGAGCAGGCAGGCTCTGCAGGTTTTAAAGAGAGAGAGAGAGAGCAGCAGGCTGACAGCCTAAACCAGCAGAGAGCAGAGGAGATTTAAACTTTAGGAGACAGAGGGCACGCAGGCTGCAGGTTTAAACAGCAGAGAGACGAGGTATGGGGTGACTGGAGAGCCGGTGGGGCAGCAGGAAGACAGACTTAACCACAACTATAACAGAACACAGCAAAATCTTATCTATGACCTACTTAACCAAGACTACACAAATTAGCAAGTAACAGAACACAATGCAACAATTTCTTAACCTACCTTACAGAACACAATACAAACAGTTCTCTAAACCTCACTTAACCACAGCTATGCGGGTGTGGTTAAGTCCTGGTGCTGGGAAAGAGAGAGAGCAGCTAAGATAATAAATAAAAGTATAGAGAATTTCACAGATTTCACAGAGGATTCTACCAGCCCCAAAGGAAGCAGCAGAGGAAAAGCAGCAAAATCATTAGAAGGCGGGGACAGTTCAATAATCAGGAGATCTCTCAGCTGCAATTCATTCTTCGTGGGTTTTTTTCAAAACGGGGGTACGCTCAAAAATAAACGAGAGGGAGAAAGGACTCCCAGAACCCCTGGCTGATCAGACCAGGCGCAATGCAGGACCTTTCTGAGGTCTGATCAGAAAATGTCTGGTTTAAGGGCAAACTTAGGCAGTTTCCACCAGTGATTTTGATTGGTCAGAGGCAGGGACAGAAAAAAAAAAAAGCAGGTGAGCAAGATGACATTAGGCAAGTCCTATGCAATAGGGACTCAGAGCACATGTGGCCTATGACTCATGCCCAGACCTTAAAAAGACAATGGGTCTTGCACTGGACATTGTCCACCCTACACCGAGCAGGTTTAACAAGGTGATAACAGGACTAACCCTTTGAACAGGGCAGTGGTCCCACTTAGCACAATTGGCCATCCCTTTGAGAAGGGCAATGGCTCTGCTAAACAACTTTAAGGGACCCTCCCTTTGAGAAGGGCAATGGCTCTGCTAAACAACTTTAAGGGACCCTCCCTTTGAGAAGGGCAGTGGCCCTGCTAAACAACTTAACAGCCAGGGAGGGGAGCCACAGGAGAACAAAAACAAAATGGAGTATGGGGAACAGACACCTTCCATTCATGGAGGCTGTGCCAGTCCCACTCTTTGTGCTCCTCTCTGGATCCTCTCATGCTAGTCCTGATCACTTGGTAACTCAGATCCTTTTTTCACTTGAGGCAGGGTCTCCCTAGCCCTCTTTGCTTGGGCTGTGCTTGAACTGTGCAGGTGTCCTTAGCCCACCATTATCCTAGTGGTGACCCCAGAGACCCTCCCTGTAGGTCTCTCCCAACTCTAGTCTCTCCCGAGTGAAGAGCACTCATTTTTAATTCTCAGCATATGGTCACATGACTTAGATACCAGGCCCCCATTTCCAGCTTGGTCTGGTGATCCTTCCCTGAACTTAAAAGGGCCATGACTTGGAACAGGGTTGGCTGGCCCTAGGCCTCCCACTGGGAAAAGCCCACTCTCTTAGACTTCAGCAGAGGTTTCTATAGAATGGTAGGTGTTAAACTTGCAAACTAAATTCATACAACTGCCCAGACAGAGAAGTAATTTCAAGAGTTATTTGGCTTGTTCAAAGTTAAGACAATCTGGGCCTATCTATGCTACAGCCATGTTAAATGCAGCTAGGCTTTGCCCATCTCAAACAGTTGGAGCTAGCACAATTCTTAGAGGGTTTCTTCTGCAGCGACTGGGGGAAGATGGCTGAGAAGCAGTTGGCGGCAATGAACAATCCTCTGCTAGGATCTTTGCACAATCTCATAAAGAATAATATTCCAGTGACTGGTATATTCAGGGCAAGAAGTCAGTTTTGCATAGTTGATAATTGTAGCACTGTTTTTCTAAATTGCCCAAAGTCATTACAGTTCTTGAGTCTACTAATTTGCCTTGAGTCACTATTCAGTATTTAATAAATTGTCTTTTTAAAAACAGTCATTAAGGTTTTCTTAGCTTTCGTTGCTGTCACTTGTCCTGTATTAAATAATAGCTAAATTAGTCTTGTAGACCTTTAGCTTTACTGTTCTTTCAGAAAACTGTATGTAATAATGACGATCATCTGTATTGCAAAGAACGTACACCTAGTTTCCTTAACCTTTTTGAGGAAGAGCACTCCCAAATTCCCCATCATGCAGAGTGAGCTCTGTGCTATATAAACCCCTTCTGTTCTTTTAACTCACCCTTTTACTAAGGGTCACCACAAGTGTGTACTACACACATAAGCTCTGATTCTCATTTACACTGAAGGTCCATTACATCACTCTGGCAGTTTAAGGTGACTGTATGCTGGATGTAAATAATATTTTCCACATACTTTAAGATCCTTTTACACTTCTAGAGAGGTGCAAAGGGCCCTTAGCCTAAATGAGAATCAGCCCCATAGAGCATTTATGTAGAATGTGACCTTATGAATTGTTTAAATATATACTAACTTCTGAAAACAGAGAGGGATGGCAAAAAGATTTGGCCAAAATAAGAATCAACCTAACTTTCAGCCACAACTCAAGGAAAGTTTGGGAAAAACTTCAGAAAAGCTTTCAGGGTTTCGAATGCTTAACCAACTCAAGCCTTTGAACCTGACCTTTTCTCCATCACTTTTTTCAACTGTTTGTTCACCTCCTAATTTGCCCACCCTCAACTTTTATTTACTGGTTTTATTACTTAAACACTCAACACTCTAGAGTTTTAACAGCAGTACTGTTGAATTTTTTCCTTATAAAAGGTATATCAGTTTTCTTTCTTGTTATCTTCCCCAAGTGCTTACCTTTCTTTGCAGTGAAATATAAAAGCTATTCTTTTGTCTGTGCTGTTTGGTTCTCCAAATCATTCTGAATTCTACCAGCTTTGCCTTTGCACTGAGTGACCCTCTGCTTTTATAGTATCAGGAAATTTAATCCTGTTACTGCACTTTGCTTCTACCTGATAATACAGAGGGAAAAACCCCTACCAGATACTAATCATTGTGGCATTGACTAGTAATCATCCTATATCACTGCATGAGTACCTACTTTCATTGATATTCAAGGTAGTTCATTATCCACTCAAGCAACTATACTATATTTACTGAGCTTCCTGAGTAGCCTTTAGTGCAGTACTGCATAAAAAGGTTTTTTAAAGTCCCGGCAACCCAAGTCAATGACTTTGGTTACTTTCTCAAGAAATTTGATCAAATGTTATGCGTGCCCTCCGCTCTGACTATCCTTAATTAGTATAAATCATACATTTCTAGGTGTTCCCCTGCTGTATCCCTGATTAGTGCTTCCAGTATCTTCTTCCCAACAAGTCAAGCTTACAGGTCTATAGTTTCCTGGATCTAGACATTATTCTTTATCAAAGTTTTATGATAAAGCAGTGCTGTCAGACTGTAGAGAAATTTTCAGACATACTCATTCATCTTTTTGACAGAGGTTGCTGCATGGCAGTTAGGAACAAAGCATCCAATACCAATGGTAACATTTTTGGGAAAAGTCACTTCGGAAGATTAAATATTTGCATCAGTTTCATAAATAAAATCCACAATACTGAATAAGCTAATTATACTTTGATATTAGACACCACTAAACAGTCTTTCTTAACCTTTTCAGCATGGTACCTTTTATCTTGAGTTATTATCAAAGAACATCCTTTGTAATTTTCTGAATAGGTGAAGACACTTTTCTGGGCCTGTCACAAGTCTGGAAAGGTAGTACTTCAAGAATACTAAAGATAATGCAGTAAGTAGGAAAGGATTGGTGATTTACAGTTAAAAAAAGAACACTCTCTTTTTCAAGGCCTTTTTTATTATCCGTTATAGAGATAAGAGAAGAAAAAATGTGTGGGTGGCACCATATGTCAAAAATATTCACAATACCAACAAACTACAATTTGATGATAAATGATGTGATGAAGAAAGACGTGGGTAAATTCTCTAGGTAAGGATTCAAGAGATGAATACCTGTGGATATGTGCTACAGGCCACTTAGGTACTCCAGTTTACCAAACACTGTACTCATGGGGAATCTAAATGATCTGTACGGGTGCTGGCAAATGTAGCCAAACATGCATTGAAGAGTCTCCTTTGCTAAGATAAAGTAAACATAAATAAAGGAAAAAAACCTTGGTTCGGGAAGCACAGACTTGAAACAGAGAAGAGATTTGGTCCTACTAGTGAAGGCAGGGGGCTGGACTTGATGACCTTCCAGGGTCCCCTCCAGTTCTATGAGATAGGTATATCTCTAATTTTTTTTTGAAAGATATTGTTGTATTATTTCATACAGATTGGGAAGAACTGACTGAGAACATGAGTATATTGAGAAACATGCAACCAGTGAACATGATGAATAACTTAAATTCAGTACTGGAGACCATGGGTTTCCAGAATGAACAAGAATATTAGATTTCAGAAAAGCAAACTTTGTGAAATTAAAATAGTAAGTATTATTAAAATCAATTAGGGTGGAAGAGAGCTGGGAAAACCTAAAATATATCATAATTCAGGCCTAGCAGGGTTGAGTTCCTTTCAGAAAGAAAAATGCAAAACTATGGAGTGGCTAATGTGGCTTCAAACTGCTCAAAGATCTGAGGCTAAAAAACATCCTTTTCATGGAAAAAAAAAAAAAAGTGGCAAGGATACTTACTTAAACCATATACGGAAAATATAGGGGCAGGCAAAAAAAAGATACTGCTAGCTACGGGGATCAAGGGAAATAAGGATTTTTTAAGAACTGTATCAGAAGATAAGGACAAATAGGAATAAACAGCTCCATTAATAAAATGAGGATGATGACATTAATGGTAATTCAAAAAATGATTGAAACTGAAGATTGAAGAATTGGTAAGGAAGGAAGACTCTAAACATAACTGTAGATAAGGCACAGATAAAGGAGTACTGCGAAAATCTGAGCATACACAATTAAGGTGGTCTGAATGATAAGCACTATGGGCTAAAAAGAGAATTAGTTAATGAACTGAGTATACCACCAAATATTTTTGAAAAATCATTGGCCAAAGGGGAAATATTGAAAGTGTAATCCAAAACTGCAATAAAGAAAAGTGTAACCGTGGCAGTTACACTTCTGTAACTCCAATTTCTATACAGAGTAAATTAGTGAAAAAAAGTCATGCTAAAAACATTGCTAAACATCTAGAGGATCATGGGACCATGAGCTACAAGCAAGATGGGTTTTAGGAAGAAATTGTATAGAAAAACCTTGGCATTTTAAGAACAGAATTACAAAATTGGTGGGTAAAGGGAATGTTGCAGATTGTGATTTGAATAAAGCATTTAATAGACCTTCATGCAAGATTTTGTAAAGCAGCAATTCAAATGGGCTTGGATATGAACATTCACCTGTTCTGAAAAGAGGATAATGCAGGCTGCTAACAGGATAATGAAATGTATCAAGATGAAGGGTAGTGTTTGTTGGGGCACCACAGGGATTGGTATTACATTTGGTTTTACGTAGCACCTCCACTAATGATCTGGAAAAGGAAGTGAAGTGCACAGTTGACCTTTGCATTTTTGGTTGGGCTTCCACCCACAGCAAAGATTTATTACAGTCTGCCATGATTACTCTACTATACACAGGGCTTGCCTGAGGATTTTGCAGAGGCTTAGAGAGTTTGAGAAATTTCTTACCTGATAATTCTCTTTCTGTTAGCAGAGCTTTACCATTAGTTTTCACAATTTTAGGGCGTTACTGAATTCTTACAAGAAAGAGTATCCTTCAAAGGGCACAATCCAAAAAAGGAAAATTGCTTCTATACAGGTATTTACTGAAACACACACACCATAGGCCTCTCGGTCCCCCAGAGGCTACTACATTTTGGTTGATATTTTTGAAGGAGTACAGGGGATTTAACCACATAGCTTTGAAAATCTCAGCCTTTAGGTTGCCCCCCCGTCCAACTCCCAAAGATAGATTTACCATCCTGATTGTCATAGAAACAACTGAGGAATGCCATTGGGGAACTCATGCAAGCCTGAGGTGTCTTCTGATGTCATATTACAAGCGCAGGGGTCTTAAGAGTTTTTTTTTTGACTGAATGGTTGTCAGTAAGGAATGAATAACCAAAATTCTGGACTCTTCTCTGGATGACAGGTTCATTCTGTATATCATCCATGAGAAGCAATACAGGGGCTACGATGCCCAACAATTATTTCCTCCTTACCACATTCCCCCCACTCCTTCCCCCACTTGAGGCATCAAAAAAGAGCAACTGAAGAAAAAGGGAGAAATTCCCTTGAACATTACCACAAACTGGGGTAGAAGACACTCAGTGGACCACAACAGTAACTAAAAATGTACAGGACTCCTAGGCATCATGCAATCAAGTAATGAGTCCCTCACCTTTAACTGTGCATATTGCATATTTTATTAAATATTTAAAAGATGCAACACAAAAACAATCCACCCACTCTCAAAGAGAAGACAGTCATAAATATATTTAACTGTGACAGGGCAAGAGATGCTGCATTTAGATACCTAGATTATCTCCTTGGATGTGCATACCCATGGGAGAGATAATTGGTGTTTCTGAGACTCAGGAATAAAAGAATGTAGGAGGTTGGGAGCTTTCTGTCTCCTGGATAGCTACACTTGCCAAAGGGGAGCAGATTTTTCTGAATGTGCAAGGCTATGGGAAGTTGGGAAATAACTAAGTGGGAGTCCATGCTAAATATGGCCATCTGCTGTGACTGTCTGGATCCTGAAAAGTACAGAAGACTGAAAACTTTTTTTGCTGAATCAGTCCTACATTTTAGCACTGATAAATAAAAACAAATGTTATATGCCAACATTTCCTGGTTTAATTTTGGCATGTTCCCAAAAGCCTAGATGAAAGCAAGACAATCCATTTACAAAATGTGACTAAGTCAAATATTTAACTAGAAAAGAAAGTTCAATTTAAATGGAATACATTTTTAAAAAATAATTGTGCATTTTATAACATAATTTGATGTAGAAGTTACAGTCATATAAAGTTATCTGATAAACCTCTGGTAGTAGAGAAGAATTTATTGATATTCTTGTGTGAACAAAAAAGATGTTTTGCATGTCATGATTTTATAATAATGTGCTACAAATCTTTAAAGCTCTATCAGGTTCTAATTAACTTTAGCACAGCATGGTAGCCAGGAACAGTATCTTTTTAGTGACATTTTAATGGCTTAAAGTGAGTATAAAAAATTTATCACAGAGAACAGGCTTGGCTACCTTGCTGGGAAAAAAGAGTATTTCAAAACTTTTTTGTTTGAAATGATGATCAAAGCTTTATATTTTCACTAAGTTCTAAATTATTTTGCATTTATTTCTATTGGTACAAAAAAAGTTTTAAAATTGTTTAAAACTTCCACCGGTGACTGACTAAGCATAAAGCGTGTTTACAATTGTTTCGGAATTTGGTTAATTTAATAGTTCTCCATATTATCCATGAAACCTATGAGAAGACTGCAACAATTAAATATTACATCTCTGTTTTAGGTAGTGGAGGACACATAATTTATTCTTTTTTATTAGTTAGCTAGTTAATTTTGTTTTATTTTTATTTATTTTGGAGGCCAGCACGTTGTCCATGTTTGCTGCACTATACCAGGAAAAAGATCAATTACCTCAGAACAGGATACCGTAGTAAAATTTTCAGTCAGGTTCTATGGAGATTAAATGTTCTGTCTGGGTATCAAGCTTTTTTTGATGTTCATTGTAAAACTAAGGCAGGAGAGAAAAGGTTAAGTAATATACATGGTTCCCTAAAATGGGGCATAATCTACTAAGTAGGACAGGAGAAGAGGAATTTTATTGACTTGTACCTGTTGAAAATCCAGTGTACAATAGAATACTTCTATAATTGCTACCGCATCACTGGCTTTTTAGAATGTATCCAAATCTTGTGTTCTCTATGCTGTCACTGTGGCATAAAATATTGTCAGCAATATAATAAAGGTGTGACAACATCAGGAGTGCTGGTAAGAGGCTCAAGAAGGCCTTCCCCATTGTTACGGGTGGGGGAATCATAGGCAAAATTCATAGAGCCACTTGCTATATCTATTTTATTCTTTATTCTCCATGAACTTCCTGGTCATGCTGCTGGGGTCCATGTACTCCTTCCTTAGCCCGGAGATCCCTGGTGCTGCATACAGCCCTTTGTGAAGTCAGGGGAAGAGAAGAATGCTGCTGTAGAGGAAGCTGAGCTCCCTTCCCATATCCGTATATAGTAGGGTGACCAGATAGCAAGTGTGAAAAATTGGGAAGGGGGTGGGGGGTAATAGGGGCCTATATAAGACAAAGCCCCAAATATCAGGACTGTCCCTATAAAATTGGGACATCTGGTCACTGTAGTATACGGCCCTGGAAAATCCAATTATTATTTATACTATTGTAAGTGAATTCAGATCAAGTAATGCAAAAAGAAGTGGAAAATATACCTTATTTTTGCTTAACACAACATAGTTGATTGTGAATGAGTTTTCTGGAGTTTTGTGAACCACAGCAGAGATTTGAGAACTTCATCAATGCTATTATAAATTATTCACAGGAAAGTCAGTCAATTAAAAAGTACTTTTGAGACTCATTGCACAAGTTCGTGATGTGAAAAACAGTATGTTTGCTCTTTTTTAAGCAGAAGGTAAATAATGGAGTAATCATAAGCAGAAATCCAAGATGTTTTTAAAGACTTTAATTAACAGAAGAGCACAGAGAAATACATACTTTCAATAACATAAACCTCTGACAAATATCTTCGCTATTTTAATATCAGTACACAAATCTAAAAGAAAATAAATTAGCTAACACGCTTTGCATATTCTTAAACTCAATTCTTATTAGTCTACACAAAAAGTCCTTAAGATGACTGACTAAATGCTAGCTTTCAAGGTAAGGCCAATATCATGTATACTGTAGATGAGTTCCTATTTACAGATAGAAACCTGACATGAGTTCACATAACAATTATGTTGGGTAGCCCATATAATATACAATTGAAAGATGATGGCTGAATTGCAGGAAGGTTTGACTGATTGGGAATTATTTGGCTTTCAATTTCATCACTAGAAGAATTCTTAGAATTCTCTTCCACTAGAAAATATTCAAAAAAATTGTTATTTACAATTACACCTATTAGAATATTTTACAATATAGTATTTTTGCCTTCTGTTTGCTTAAATATTCAAGTATCTTTTGCATTCCTCTGTTTTACATTGAAATGATGATCAATACACACAAGGGACATTTGAGCACAGAACAGAGAAAACTCAGACAATACTTAGGATTTTAGTCTTCCCAGTATCCCAAATCATTACTACAATAAGTCGGCAAAGTGAGGATTTTGTTGACTTTTCAAAAAGAACAAATGAGTTATTTTATTGTACTTTACTTTACCGGCAGAGGCCTTAACTCTGGCAACTTCTACACAACTTTGTAAATGGAATACAATTTATAATGCTATGTTAGTAACAACCAATAGACAGATAAGTCAAGGACTGCCCCTGTGGGGGTCCCCCACCCCAAGCTAGCAGGTGGAAATTCCTCTATAAATTACCCTATACAGAGAAGAATTTCTACGGCTGCCTTCTACCAAGCAGGCTGAACTTATTTTGTGTTTGTAGAGATTTTGCCATGATCTGAAGCCATATCACTGTAATTTACTACATACTGCAAAATGTAAAATTAATGAGTACTGTATATTTCATGTTTGTCGTGCTCTTAACACTGCCTGCCAGTCACACAAATTAAATTTTATACCATGGGAAGTATTTATACTATGTTGGTGAATATTTTGGTTAATTGTGATAAAGCTACCAAACAGGGAATTTTACACAGGCAAAATGTAATTACTCATATTAGATTTTGATCATATTACTTGCCTTGATACCCCTATCTTTTCCAAAAACCGCCACTGAATGTCAGCACATGTAGCCAGGATCTTACCTTTAGGTCTCATCTGTTAGATTGCATTTATCCCAGCAAAACACCCCCTTTAAACAGAATATGGCATTAATTCAATACTAACTAAGGCCGTCTGCCTGCAAACACTTATGTAAATTTGTGTGTAGTGGTACTGACCATAATGCTAATGTGTTTAATGATAAACACATGAGTAACTGTTTGCAGGACTGGCGACCCAGAGGGGAGAGTGCCACCAACTTAATCACCAATCATACTGTATTTTCCAGGGAGGTGTGACTCACGTATAGATCTGCTCTGACTCTAGTTAATGGATGACAGCACACCCAAGGCAGTATGACTGCACACAGTACATTGTTGCTAAATACAGATTGGAAACTGCAGAGAATACTATACAGCGTGAGTCACATTCATTACTTCCTACTGAGAATTTGCATTTTTATGGATGTAATTTTATATAATAATAGATTTACTTCATGCAGAGATAGTTCAGTTTACTTTATCACAAATGCATACTGCATATGTCAAATGAAACCAAATTCAGAAGTTGCTGGAATCAAGTAAAGAAGTTTTCATAAAATGTAAAGATTAATTAAGTTTTCCATAGAAACTAAACTTGAAAAGTACCTTACTAAATTATAGACATTTTCCAAATATCCATTGCCCATGACATATGCACTAATTAAAGCTTAATTTTCAGGGACTCCTGGCACCAGCAGCTCCAACTGCAGTCTGTGGCAATTGCAGGTGCTCAGCACCTCTGAAGACCAGGCCATTATGTAATAAATGATATAAAATGTATAGCATTAGACTAAATAGAATGGATTTTTATCAACATAAAAATAGAATAATGTAGTGATTTATCAGGACCCAGATTATGAAGCAGAATCAACATCTTGTCCTGGATAGTCCAGAAAAGTGACATTAAGATTTATTTGTTTTAACCTATGTTGAATTAATATGTCTCTAATATATATTGTGACTATATGGCGATGAAAACACTTTAGGATTCAGTACATATTAGACACGCTAAGATATTAGTTCACCTTGACTATCTTGCATTTGTACAGGTCTACAAGGTGTGACTTTTGAACCTCTGCTCTTACCCCTACTCCCTCCATGAACTGTGGATGTACCTATCAACTGCAAAATGTTTTAAAAATTGTTGTAATTCTATATACCTATCTCCTAGTTAGTGGAGGCTTTTTAAATATTTTTTTTTCTAAAACCACAATATTCTTCTGATCTTCCTTTGTTTAAAACTTACTTATTTCCAATCTTAGCTTTAGCTTTGCAGTAAATCAGCTGAGGGAGAAGTGCAACTTAAGTCAGGAGCCACTTGAAGTGGCCACATTTTCCCTCTCTTGCATTGTAACAAAGAATTGTAATAGTGATTAAACTACAAGCATCTAATTTTGTTAATATCAGAGGCCAGTTTCTGTATTTCTTACCTCTAGTTGGTGACTTTTCCACTCCAATCTTATACTTTTGAAGAACACGAATGGTCTGCCCAGTTGTTTTTCCAGTTTGTAACAAATCTAAAAAGAACTACTGTCATTTTTATGAACTTTCAATGAGAATTTTGAAAAACAAGAAGATACAAACCCTGGATTTTTTAGACCAGTGCCTCAGCTTTTAAAAATGGAGCAAATCAAAATGATATAGATCAGTAGGAGTTAGTTATAGTTCAGTGATTGTGCGAGTAACTTTCAGGTAGTTTCCCTTTCTGTGCCTTTACAGCACCGACAGATCGCTCTGTGGCTCTCATGATTCAAGACCTTGCTCTTAACTATAAAAGTCTTGCTCTTAATTTATAACCAGCAGCTCGTCCTTCACTCACATTCACTTTACATTCTTAAAGCAAGATGACAAGGTTAACATTCTCCTTGAAGGCATCACAGAACATTTTCTCAAAATAGTTATAGTTGCTAATGTCCGGCAGCTCAAGGACACTTCTCTCTCCATTAATGGGGGACAGGCAGGGCTCTGAGCAGGGTTTTTAGAAAGAAGGATCAGGAAGCCCTCATAGCCAGCTAATCCCTGCTACTTATTAGCATGCAGGTCTTCACATCCTCTCTCTCAGCCCTCTCTCTACAGAAAGGATAGCATAAGAATTGTGCTATTCTACATAAAGAATCAGAAAATTTTAAGGACTAATGTGTTAAGGGAAGATTTGCCACAAGTACATACTTTCAGACAAGATTTCCAGCCTTTCTGCATTCTCTTGCAGGGTTGTATACCACTGGTTGGCCATAATGGAACGAACACCAATAAGGCTTAGAAGGATTGCTGTCTCTGTTGGTCTCTCTACAGACATTTGTAGACGACTAAAGAAAGTCAATAGTATAAGAATAATATAATCAATAAATATAATGCATAAAAATGATAAGTAGAAAGTTTCCTGAAACATTTTGATGTGTGTTGTGCTTTTGAATATAGAGGACAAAAATGATTTTTATTCAACTTTCACCATACAAAACATATCAGTAAATGGCGGACTGCATTTTTCTCATACATTTTTAATTCCTAGTGATAGTGTGTTGGAATGTTTTGTATTAAGTAGGAGATGCTATATAAACAACTATATAAAATTCTACTTCATCTTTGCAGGGTGTGAAGTCCCACCTAGCAGACTGTGCACTGCCATGTTACTGTTTACGGAACGATAATAGAGTAAATTAAAGGAAACAATAGCAGACAAAGCACATTAGTTGTGGATAAGGGTATGTGGAGTAGGCTTTTGGATCCAGCTGAGTTGTTTGGAGACAGGCATGCTAAGTTATCAGTAATGGTTACCTTCAGGTGGATGAAAAAGAAGAGAAGTGATTTCTCCTTACATGAGATGCATGTCTGTACTTTGTCATATTTGGAGATAGGGCAGGTCTTTACTGCTAAAAAAGTTGTGTTTTGTTTCCCTTGTGGTAATAAGATGTTCGAGCTACCCCAAGGTAAAACAACAGCAAAGACAAGGCACTTCAGGTTGTCCTGGCAGTTAAACTAGAGTTCCTGGTCTTACTGTGTTTTTACCTCAGCATAGCTCACACATATTAATTACCCACAGCAAAAAATGCAGATACTTTAGCAGTGAAAACAAGCTGTTAAGAGCGAGTCCAGCAAAAGTTTGGAGACTCAGAAACGATATACAAGGAAAGATGTTCTCTACCCTGGAGCTGTATTAAATTAAATTGCTGCAACGGAACACATGGAGATTTGGAGTTTTGATAGGGTTTTTTTTTTTTGCAGGTGAAATTCTACAGCATTGGAATTGTAGTAATTTAAAAATGGAATTCGGCTTTTTGTCAATCTGCATTTCATGGTAATCCTTGTATAAAACAACAAGGAAGGTTTTCTATAATCTCTTTGAAGGATGCTATTTATTTCTTGGGGGAACACGAAGTTATATGATTTAGCTTTTAATTGAAGTTATTCTAAACTTTCAGGGAACTGTCACAGTCAGAGCCATAAATCACCCACTTAAGAGATGCAGGATGACAGCAACAGGCTGGTAAATACAATAATCTATTAGGATGAGACTGCAAACGTACACAGTTGGAAAACCTACATTAAGGAATTTGTCTTTTGACTTAATTTAGGGAATGACTGTGTTTGGGGAAAAAAGCTTTGAGAAATAAAGGGACCGTTCTTAATTGTTTTTATATAAAAGAGGGGGATTCAGGCTTAGTTACTGGATTTAAATATTTAGTTATTTTGTGTGCATGTGTATTTATGTATTAGATATCTTACATCCAGCACATTTTAATTTGCAAGGTGTACAGGTACTTTCAGTGGATGTGGCGATGCGATACTGATGACTCTTTGTATTTTTAGGGGGACTTTTCTATTTATTTCCTATTAGTGAAGTCAGAAAAGTGGAAAGTATTTTAATCTCTCAAGAATTTGTATTAGATATTGTGACAGACCCAGGCCAGTGGGGTGCAGGAGTCTGGTAGAGGGCAAATATACTGGTCACTGGGTGAGTAGTTTTCTGTTCCCTGAGTGACCAGAGCAGGGTCTGCACTATAGTCGTCAGGAACTTGCTAGAACCAATTAAGGCAGACAGGCTATGCAGAACACCTGCACAATCAGGCAGGCTAATGGGGACCTGGGTTTTAAAAGGAGACCTCTCTCATCAGAGCGGTGGGTGGGGAGCCAGAGGAAGTAGGAAGTGTTATGAGGATCTGAAACTGAGAGGGTGTGCTGCTGGAGATAAGGAGTACACAGCGTTCTACAGACCTATGGAGGAAAGCTGTGTGGATAAGAAGGTTTGGAGGAGCCTTGGGGAAGTAGCCCATGGAGGTGTAGGCAACGTGTTTACAAAGAAAGGCATTATAGATAGCTGCGAAAATCCATACTGAGCCTGGCTCGGAACTTGGAGTAGGAGGCGGGCAGGTTCCCCCAAACCAACTCCTGATCAGACACAGGAGGAGTTGATCCAGACTGCGGGGGAGATCACTGAGGGGAACAAATCTGCCAATAAGTGCAGGACCCACCAAGGTAGAGGAGGAACTTTGTCACAATATATACAATAAATGTGTGAGCTCTGTCTCTTTAAATTTAGATGCAAGGCAGATACTCAGCTGTCTTCAAGGTTAACACCTTTAATCAGCAATAGTAAACATCTGGAAGGAAGTTAATTAGCATCCCAAAACAATTTATTCCAGCAAAACATAAACACTTGGCTCAGTCTCAAAGTATTAATTGTATAAACCTTCAGAAGGACTCTAAAGTATCTTTCTATGCTAGAAAGGCTGTAACTATTTAACTATACCTCTACCCCAATATAACGCGACCCGATATAACAAGAATTTGGATATAACGCGGTAAAGCAGAGCTCCAGGTGGGGCGGGGCTGCACACTCCGGTGGATCAAAGCAAGTTTGATATAACGCAGTTTCAGCTCTAACGCGGTAAGATTTTTTTGCTCCGAGGACAGCATTATATTGGGGTAGAGGTGTAGCTTAATTTAAAAATCCTGAATTCAGAAGACAGTGGGGAAGGTTTCTGTCCCCCTCAAACTCGGTCTCCCTACAGCCTTGATCTGTCTTCTCCTCATCTGTGGAGCCCTGATACAATGCAGCACCTGTGAAAAAGGCTTCTGCAGGATCATGGAGGAAAGTGGCCAAACTCCCCACTCCAAACTCAGATCTGAGTCCACCCCACATTCAGAAGCACAAGAGACAATTTTAAATTTGCTTTGAAAGACAAAAAATGAGACACTGTGACTATCTGCAGGATACAGTAAGATTTATTCTACCTTTTGAGTGTATCAAGCTTTGCCAGTCGTTGGAAACTCTGATTTGACTGCACCAGATCTAAAAGTACCATCAATTGGCATTCTGGAAAAAAAAAGTTAGTTGTTTTAACAGCATTTACAAAATGAAAATAGATAACATGTATCTTTCTGATGTTATTGCTCTTGTGAAAGTATTGAATAAACAGTTTTCAATATAAACATTTATTTTTTCTTCTGCCATAACTGTATACTCAGCTATTTGTTAAGGAAAAGTGTTTGAATAATCACTTTCTACTACTACCCAACATTTTTTTGTTTTGTGTTTGTACAGCACCTAGCACAATGGAGTCCTGGTTCATGAGCAGGGCTCCTAGGTGCTATGGTAATACAAATAATAAACAAATAATAATAATAAATAATAAATTTACAGGACTCATTTCTGCAACCCTTTCAAGGTCGGTAGAACTGATTTCAGTAGGATTTACATGCAAGAGTAAATACTACTTAAGTAAAGATTGCAAAATTTGGTCCAATGTGATTTTTATCCAGAAAGGTCCCATATATTCTTACAAACAAATGACAGGGATCTCTGCTTCATTTGTCAGTTGTCTGTCTGAAAGCAAATTAAATTTAAGTGAGATTTACAAATATTTATATTATTCTGATAGATAATCATGTTTTGCAAATCAAATGTGATTTTTCCAGATGCAATCAGTTAATTTACATGGTCAGTAAGACCAAATCAAGGAATATATAGCAGACTAATTCACTACCAATGCTTTTTCTGTATTGTTTTTGAATATTTGTTAAGGAAAAACATAAGAAGCTATTGTAATTCAAATAGCTAACTTATCCTTTCTAAATAAATATTCATGTCCTTTGGAAAACTATGAAATGTGGATAACTGTAGCCAGGACGGCAAGAAACAATCTCCGCTTTCGGAAAATTTAGTGATAGAGAATTATAATACCATGTTTGCAGATATAGGTCAGTGGAGGCTCTCAAAAATTAGTATTTATTAAGTTCCATGAAAATTAGCTCTGTACTCGATTCAGCCTACAGATAACATTAAATGACTTCATGGGCTGTCAACCTGTGGAAAGTTGGGTAGATGAACAGGAATTGGGAAGATTGTGCAGCTACCCTGACATATTCACTGTGTACAGAGTATATTTAAGGGCTTGAGACCAGATTTGTAAAGATGCTTGAAATTAATGGGTGCTTGGTGCATAAGTCCTTTAAAAAAAATCCCAGTAGGTGCCTGTCTCTTTAGGTACCTAAATACCTTTAAAAATCTGGCCTCAAATACTTAAATATCCCATGTCCCTAATGGATTTGTCAGGATTAATTCCCTGTAAAACATATACTGTGCAGCCTCTAATAGGAATAACTATATATTAAAGGAATAGATGTGGTAGCTACATGAAAAGGACATTAAGCACTTAGTAGCCTAGGTGTTAACGTCGTTTTTGAAAATGGGACTTGGGCGTCTTAGACACTTCGGTGCTTCTGCAAATAGAAGACTTCGCTCTTTCAAAGACTCAGATAAATTTAACAGACACAGGAAACAGACTTGTTTTCTTTTCCAGTGATGGTGAAAGCCATCTCCATGTTGGTAAAAATGCATCTGAGTAACAACAAACCTACCAAAGCTTTCTGAGAAAATGTTAGATATTGTATCACTAGCCTCTGTGTTTCGCCTGCACTACGGTCTCTGTCCATGGAGAAATGCTGTGTGATTTTCAGCACGTCTCACATATTTTCTGTTCCAGTGATGTCTTTGTCAACGCGTTTAGAATTTCCTGTTGATAAAATAAGGGGGTCTAGACTTTTCCTAGCACTTGAAATTTGATTCAGCATTCAAGAAGCACCATCAGTCTAGACTAGGGGTAGGCAACCTCTGGCATGCGTGCAAAAGGAGGCACATGAGCTGATTTTCAGTGGCACTCACACTGCCCGTGTCCTGGCCATCGGTCCGGGGAGTTCTGCGTTTTAATTTAATTTTAAATGAAGCTTCTTAAACATTTTAAAAACCTTATTTACTTTACATACAATAGTTTAGTTGTATATTATAGACTTATAGAAAGAGACCTTCTAAAAATGTTAAAATGTATTACTGGCACGTGAAACCTTAAATTAGAGGGAATAAATGAAGACTTGGCACACCACTTCTGAAAGGCTGCCGACCCCTAGTCTAGACACATATATGAAAAGCATTTCTCTGCTATAGGGGATTATAAAACAAGACTACCAGAGACAGATCAGTTAGGCCCATGTTTTCAAAAGTGACGTCTAATTTTCAGTGCCCAACTCTAAACATTTAAGGTATAATTTATGAATACCATCTCCAACTCTAATTCAACTCAACTCAGAGCTATCAGAACTCAGAAACTCTGAATATCAGATCTTGGACCCCCAATATCTGAGGCAATTTTTTGAAAATTTGAGTCCTAACCTTTTAATATGTGTCTTTTTGAGAAATTTGGACCCAATGGGAAGAAACCAAATTTCAGGAGAAAGAAAAATATGTCCAACAATAAAAACAGTCAAGTAAATTTGACAGAACTCCCCCTTCCCAAAAGTAGTGTTAGATTCCAACTGCTTAAATTCTAAGACTATTCTAACAGATAGCAAACAACAAGAATTTAAATTGCTATTTGTTCCATATCCTGAATGCAGAACTTCTTGAATGAAGAGCATGGTCCCTTAGCTCTGTGTTAAACTGTACCTTTCATTGCATAACCCTAATAGTCTCATAATTATTTGGCATGGAATAGAATTTTATGATGCTTTGCAAGAGAAGAGAACACAATATATAGTTTTTTTAGCTTCCTTATCTCACCTGGGATGTTCATAGCAATGAATCTGTTAAGTAAAATATGAGACAAGAATCTTTCCATTCCATAGAACAGAAATGCACTGCAGTTATTCAGTAGCTGCTCCCATTCAGCTTGGCTGCAAAGAAAGGTAAGCTATTTAGACCAGGCAGCTGTTTTACAGTAATATTTTTCTGGATACATCTATACAAAATGTTTCAACGTTAATTACTCAACATACAATAGTTTGAAAAGTCACAACACCTCACAGTAAATAAGACATGAACTGTGCTTTTGAGATTTAAGGGACTATTTTCTAGAGAAACAAGCCAGTATATACTGTGCAATTCCCATTTCTTTGAGATACAATATTTATTTTAATGTTCAAGGGGAATGCTCAAGGACTAGAAGAGATACACTCATTAGGCAGCTAAGAAATTGGGGTGTGGGAAGAGATGATTCTAAAATTGAAGTAATTATAAATGAAGCTAAGTGAACCAACTGTATGAAACCATATTAATTACATCATCAGGTCTTGAAATTGTAAACTACAGGATGAATCTTCACTATTTTATTTCAGAAGTATGTGCTACAATATTACAATCCTATAGTTAGCATGAAAATGCTATAGTTTTCAAATATTTGATTCCAGAATTGATGATTTATTAACTCAGGGAAGATTAAAGTACTTGTAAGATGGACAGGGAAGAGATCTGAATTACCTGGACTTGTAAAAGACGGTTACTCACCTTTGTAACTGTTGTTCTTCGAGATGTGTTGCTCATATCCATTCCAGTTAGGTGTGCGCGCACCGCGTGCATGTTTGTTGGAGAAACTTTTACCCTAGCAACACTCGGTGGGCCGGCAGGTCGCCCCCTGGAGTGGCGCCGGTATGGCGCCTAATATAT
>NC_133783.1:37336945-37362921 GCF_003597395.2 Chelonoidis abingdonii | reverse complement strand
GGAATCGACGGTGCAGGAGCAGGCGGTGCTGCGGCAGCTGGCGGTGCCGGGTGATCCGACCTGAAGCTGTGCTCTAACTGCGGTGTGACCAAAGGTACCGCAGGAGCCTTGAGTTTCTTGCTCCTCGTGGAGGGTGAGCAGCGCTGGCTGGAGGACTGGGCCGGTGATGGGAGGTGCTGAGGCATCTTCGCTGGTGCCGGAACAGACGAAGCACTTGTTCCCGGTGCCGGAGACGGTGCCGAGGATGGAGGAGTTAGAGCTGCCTCCATCAAGAGTTGTTTTAGGCGAGAGTCCCGCTCTTTTCTGGTCCGGGGCTTGAACGCCTTACAAATACGGCACTTGTCCGACAGATGGCCCTCGCTGAGGCACTTTAAACAGGAGTCGTGCGGGTCTCCTGTGGGCATCGGTTGACGGCAGGTCGCACAGGGCTTGAATTAATTAATTAATTAATAAAGAACTAGAGAAAAACTATATACACTAAAAAGCTAAAGCACGAGCGAATCGCTAGGCAGGTGGAGATCAGCTAAGCTGTGCTCCACTGTTCCAACGACCGACACGGGCGGTAAGAAGGAACTGAGGAGCGGTCGGGCCGGCGGGGGTATATATTAGGCGCCATACCGGTGCCACTCCAGGGGCCGACCTGCCGGCCCACCGAGTGTTGCTACGGTAAAAGTTTCTCCGACGAACGTGCACGCGGCGCGCGCACACCTAACTGCAATGGATATGAGCAAGCACTCGAAGAAGAACCTCCTGTTATTTTGTCAGAGTGATATTGCTAGAATGCTAATATTATAAATTTGTCTATGTATATACTTTACAACTTTCTCTCAAAAACTCCTTGTATATGTCTTTTCCGGTATTCCATTATTTTAGATAATAAGTTTTTTCTGAAGTTCCATTTATGGTAATTTTATTACAATCACGAAGGACAGTGCCATTTGGCTATCAACAGAATACCCCTACATACTGTAGCCTTGCTTGTGATCAATATGGCAAAATGTATTACAGGTGTGTCTCTTGGATTCTTCATTTAAATTCTTCCACCTATAAATCTGTAGATATGCTTAGGGTAGGGGCGATGTCTTCCTATGCATTTGCATAGCACCTAGCACAATGGGGTCCTAGTCATGACTGAGGCCTCTGTGAAATACTTCTTTAAAAAAAAAAAGAGAAATATAGAAGAACCATAACAAACCTTGGAACATGCATGCTACCAATAACTCCTTCCCAGTGTGGTGTAAACTGCTCATGGTATTTTTCTAGGATTTCCTTTATTTTGTGGGAAGGACTTACTGCTTCTGTAACATAAGAATTTAATCATTTAACATAATATAGAGTATGTAATGCAGCCTACATTTCTAACATGCAGAGGCTGGCAATACATTTTTTTTATTTCTATCATTCAATCTAAAGTTTTTCATGAGAAAAGTCCAGTCGCCATGTCCTATCAATTGTAGGTCTTAATCCTGACTAAAGCTAAAGGTGCCAGCTAGTGACAAGTGTGATGGCATATTTTGTGACTGACAGGGATGAAAAGATAATATAGGAGAGAAGTCAAGGATAGAATAGGTATAAAAATGAGCTCTAAAAGTGGTTCTTCTGCATCAGGAGTTAACATAACGTTGCACTGCTCATACGATTCCCGTTTTAGGGGCTCAGACTGCGGCGATGGGAACTATATAGCACCTATATGCATAATGGGATTCAATTTCCAGAGCTCTCAGTTTAACACATTTCACAAGACTAAACTCAAAACCAAACAACCCTTCAATTTTAGTTACAGCTGAATTAGTCTTTTCCATCTTGATTATGTTTTCTATGCTCATGTAGCTATAATTCCATCTACGTGGAGCTCCTCCAAAACTTCAGAATCAGTTATTTCTGCTCTGCTATCAAAGAGAAATTAGGTAGAACAATGTGTCTCAAAGTCATAACATCTGTTATATGCTATGGCTGGAGCAATATTTTCCCCTTTGTTAAAGATTATTTTTTATAACTTTATTTGGTTCAAATTCCAATTTAAGCATATTTTGATCATGCAGAATAACTTAGTTTTTGCTAATAAATTTGAATAAAAAATACATTGTCTTCAGTGGGGAAAATAGGTGACATTGGTAGTTATGAAAATATTTTGTGTCATACTGTACAAACACAGTAACTGATACACGTAGCCTTGGTAAATGCACTCAAGAAAGAAGTGGCCATTTTAAAATGACCTTACACTGACATTCTTGATTATCGTTGTATCCTTGACCTCTTACAAAGAATCACAAGATAAAAAGCCACTTCAAGGCTTTAATCACTACATGAATTTTATTTATAATCTTGGCTTGAGGACTTCTAAATATAACTCTTGTTAAAAGTGATAAAATATATACAGAATTCTAGCATAATAGCTTTTATTCATCAATAGAATACATATAATTTTGTTTTTCAAACTTTAACTAGAAAATGTTACTTCTATTTGTTACCCTAATTTAAAATTGAAAATAAATATTACATTTCTAGGAGGTTATTTGGGAAATAAGTGCCTAAGTGCTTTTGAAAATCTTACTTTCAGTGTTTATGTAAGTTTGAAACCAGATGATTTGATTTTTTTTGTCTTCTAATTCTTCATACAGGTTTTAAATGTCAAACCTCCAGGCTGGATTTAAGTGATAGAGTTACATTATTATACCAAACATTTCAGGTAATTTGAATGAATACTCAGGGTCACAAAAGTTTTTATGTATGATTACATTTCAAAGAACACAGAATAAACACTGATTTTTAGAAATGTGCTGATTCACTATTTGCTGTCACTTGTAGATAATTTGATACTTATGAAATGCTGCTTTTCTATAAATTTAGAAAATGTGAAACTATCAACACCAATTGTTAAGGGAGGAAAAGAGCTACATACTAAATACTGTAAGAATTTCAGTTTTACATTAATTATTAAAAAAGAAAGAAGTTTTTCAACCATGGGGTAAAAGTCTCATCACCAACATGAAGTCGGAGTGATCAGGCTCTGTGCAGGTGAAACGCCAAGGGACAGTGGGTTTGGGAGCTGAAATTTGCCCTCACAATCTGATACAAAGGTACGGAGTTGCAGCACAGACCTCCACTGCAGCTTATGAACTGAAGTAGCAGCTAGAGCTCCCCTGTATCAGCTGCATGTTATCTAAGTATGTCGGGCTCCCAATGTAGATCAGTCTGCCTCTCCTCTACCCCACTCTTGCCACTACCCACTACCTCTAGCTCAGAGGCACTGAGACTTCAGTGGTTCAGGAACCAAATTAGTCATCAACATTACCCAACATGACCCCAAAGAACCACAGGAGTGTGAATTCATTGTTTCAGTTACTATTTTTATATACATATTCTATAATTGATTAATAACACAGTAAAAACATCCTAATTGGTTAATAACTTAGATTTGTTAATAATTAAATCACCCCAGGTTTTAATATCCTGTGCTGGAAAGAGCTGCAGGAGACACATTCAAGTGTCAGTTGCAGCTCGAGAGCCTTAGTCTGTTCTAGCCTATGCAGATCTCTTCTGCAATATAAAGGAAAAATCACACAGCACTCATTCCTGTGGCTCCCCATGAACCTCCAATGCATGCTTAAGTATTGCTGAGGCCCTTAAGTTTACCTTTTCAATCCAAAAATAGCAAAACAAATTATTGTTAAAGAGCTGTATATTTTGTGGGAAAAATATAATGAGAGATTATTTCAATAATTATTTTCTTGGAGATATTGGTTCCATATTTTATTACTTATACAAAGAAAGAAGAATGCAGCCTAATTTGACTGAATCTGAAACAGGTTTTTATTTTTATAAGAAGCTGAGAAAAAATAATTAAAACATAAGCAACATTATGAGGATGAGCTGTTATGTCAACTACCTCATGTCTTAAGTTTATCACTTACTATAAAAATGTCCCAAATCCACAAAACCTTTAGTTTGTGGAGAAAATAATTTTCTAAATATATTACCTGCTTCTCTTGCTTCATTATATGGATCCACAACATCTGACCTATAGCTAAGGAGGTGTAAACAATGAAATCTATCATCTTAACTGATATATTCTGGTTAATAGTTCCATTTGAAAGGATACATTTAAAATTGTGTGTATCAACAGACAGGCAGTTAGGAGGTAGAACACGATTAATGGGTACCTACAATTAAATAACAAAGATTATTTTTTTTTGCAATGCAAAAAAATTCAGTAGTTATATCAACATTGCACAACATTGTGTCAGACAAAATGAGCTACACTAAAATGCTTTGCTGAAGTCTGAGGGCTTAGACCAAAAGCGGTACAATATGTCAGTGCCAACTGAAACCAAAAACATAAGCATATTTTGTTGGAGAGAAGCAGTTCAAGTCTGTTTGAAGCTGCTTACCTTGATCTAATGCTAGATACTTTGCTCATACACAGAATATGAATTTAAAGGACACAGAGGTTAGTTACCTGTAATCAGACGTTCTTCAAGATGTGTGGTCTCTGTCTATGTTTCACATGTGGGTACGCATACGCGCGATGAGCCTGAGTCCAGAAATCCTAAGCAGCAGTGTCCATTGGCCCACAAACGTGCAACAGATTTCTCCATACCTGACTGATGGCATAAGAGGCAGTGTGGGCCAACACTTCTCCAGTTCCTCTTCTGATTGCAAATCCAGCAGGATTTGAAGCAGAGGAGATGAAGGGTGAGATTTATGTAATACAGATAAGGATCACTCTCAAAACTTCCTGTTACAGATAAGTAACAATTTCTTCCACATGTGGGTGAATTGACAAGCAGTGCTTAGACTGGAGGGGAGTGAGAAGAAGCTGGAAGCAAAGATGCTTGCAGTACTGAAGTTTGCACAGCTGCATCTACAGCAGAGGCCTGAACTAGCTAATAATGTCTGCACTTTACAGAGATACAAGTCTCACTCAAGCAGTAGAGGCAGCATTGGTGATTGTCACTCATGGAGAAGGAACAAGGGCAGGAAATGCAATTCTTGAACCCTGGGACTCTGGGCACAGTTCCAGGCCACAGGGAGGGAGTCCCCAATACAGGGAAAAACAAGCTATAACAACAATGCTACAAAACTCTAACTAGACTAATATAAAAGTTATGAAACAGAGAAACTATTGAATATTTATGTACATGTTCTATCAAGAGAAAAAGCTGCAGAATTCTGCAGACACAGGGATTATGACTCAGGCCATGAGGCAGTAAGATGGAACTGTAGAAGTGTCAGCTCGTGCTGCCTTTTATGCCCTCAGTCGGGAGAACAAGATCCACTGCACACATGTGGGCCAACGGACACTGCATGTTAGAATTTCTGGACTCGGGCGCATGGCACTCATGCATACTCCGGTGTGGAATACACATAGGCACCAGCACTCACAGAAGAACCAGCTCAGCAGTTATTGAGCAAAGAATAATAAAAAAGATTCTAACAAATTCTGTGGTTTTCACTCCATCTCACACTTACAGCGTGTGTAACAAAGACCCTGATAAGAACAACAAATTACCCTATTGCTTCTCTTAACTCATGTGTCTTAGGAAAAATTTAAGGAAATAATTTTTTTTTTAAAGTTGAAATACAACTATGCTCCATCTGTTTGTGAGATAGCGTGCGATTATGGTCTTAACATAAGGATGAATGTCTCGCTGCTCTGTTATGTAAAGCAGTATGAATTTCTATTGCTTACCATTTTAACATTCTTTTTCTGATCCACTTTTGGTTTTGGCTCCTTTGGACTTTTAGGGTCTTTTTTTACTTCATTCTCTGTGAAAGTTCAAAGAATAAGAACTTTAAAATATAGGTGGTATTTGCTAAACTGCTGTGCAAATGCACCTTCACTGAAAAAAATACATAATGATTTAAAAAGACAGACAATATGTGGAATGTTTTGTATCTGAACAGGGACTGCCAAACCCAGCGTTGTCCCCGGACTGCTAAGTGATGGCATAATGAGCTGTGAATGTGTGCATAGAGGACCACGTTGTGGCTCTACAGATGTCCTGAATAGGGATGTATGCCAGGAAAGCCACAGAAGATGCCTGAGCTCTAGTTGAGTGGGCTCTGACAATCGGCGGCGCGGTGTCACCCTCGCCAGGTTGTAACAAGTCTTTATGCATGAGGTAATCCAACTGGAAATCCTCTGAGAGGACACTGGACGGCCCTTTATCCTATTCGTTGTAGTAATGAAGAGCTGAGTTGATTTACAGAAAGGCTTAGTACATTCTAAGTAAAAAGCCAAGGCCCTTCGGATGTCCAGTATGTGAAGACACCTTTCTTCACTGGCGGAGAACGAAACAATGTTAGCCAAAGCAGCAGATGTACTAGCACCGTCACTGGCGGCAAGAAGGAACTGAGAATTAGTTCATAGGTAACAAACTGTGGGGGAGACAGGGCTGAAGAAGAGATTTAGAAGAAGAAACATTTCCTGAAAGATTACTTGTTGCTTCTGAAGTTCTATTCTGAGAGAATAGATTAAAAACAGGAAACAATTTCATTCCAGCGAATAACAATGAAGAACTATCTCTACTACCCACTTGTCCAAGGCTGACGCTTGCCAAGTGGGAAAGGAAGTGAGAATGGTGGTCACTTAGGCACACAAAAGTTCCACGAAAAAACACATATATTCAATGATTATTGTACTGTAGATTTAGGAGTGGTGAGCTGGAGAAGCACTGTCTAGGCTTATTAGAGGACCAAGCACCAGTACCTATCCCTGGAGTAACTACAACCTTTTAAAAAGAACTGGAGCCTTTGTGAAAGAACTAAAGTGAAGAACAAGGAAACAAGGACTGTCTGTATTTTCAAGAGGCATTGTATTTTTTCTTTAAGTGGTTTTGAAGGATCAGGAGAAAGGAGCTTTAGTTTCTCAGTGCACTCTGCAAGAACTACCTGACTCTGCTCTAAACTATGATCAGTTGGCTACTGTCGCAAGTGGCTGTAAAGCAGCCAGGTATTGATGGAGCACACTGCAGTATGGGGATAATTTGAGGTGCCCTTTATTACTCATTGGTTGATTTTTACTCCTCTTTCCTCACTCTCTATGGCTGCTTCCATAATTGCATAAACCAAGAATTTTGCTTCAGGCTACACACCCTCATCCCTTCAACACCCATGAAAATAGCTTTCCATGGACTCTGGAGTGTGCGTTTAGGGATGTGACTCTCTCCTCCCTCCCACCAGTGGAACACAACAGCAGCAGCAGGCATCAGCTCTAGCTGGCCCCCCACATGTTGCCAGCACCATCAGAAGCAGCAGGGCAGTGACCTCCAGTCACTTATGAAAATTTGAAAACAGAAATAAAAAAGACACATTTTCTAAAACTGCCTTTCTAACAAACATACGGCAATTTGTTTGTGTATCTGTGTATTATACAAACATTTGAAAAAACAAAACACTTCTACCTCTGGCGAAGAGGATAAGAGAACAAATGTGATAGATGTCAATCGCATTGCTTAATGCACCAGTGGAAGGTGCATGGATACTACAGTGACAATCATGGTAGTAGAACTTATATAGAATACTTTCTCTGTTGTCTTGGTCTGCAGCCAGGTTTCCCGACTTTACTCATACTTAAGCCCCTTTGTTTTTAGTTTAAATCAATTTTTACCGAAAAATTCCGGGTTTTACAAAAACTGTTATTTGTTTTTTTTTCCAGTGTTCACTCTAACTTTTGTATCATTCAAATATATAAAAATAACTTGTTTTATTAGGAAAATACAATACATTGCATGAGATATATGTATTACAATAATACATTAATCTGTGTATATGTGCAAAGATGCCTGTTGAAGTAAGGCTATGTATTAGTCTATCAGACACACAACAAAGAGGCACACACGCAAGTTCTGAAGTGCATATGCATCTGAACGTACTAATGAATCTCACACCCACCACATATACATTTCAAGACGTTAGCAGATAATGTTTTACAGATCTGACATACTAAAATGGGAAGAAAAAAAATCTGTATCAGAATAAGTTTCAAGATGCAAGGAAGTATTTGAAAGTTAAAAAAAAAACAGAAACAAAAGAAAGGGATGAAGTTGAATGTATGCACTGCAAATGGTGTGGCCCAATTATTAAATGTAAATATTTATAGGCTAATAGATCTTTTATTTAGAAGTCTGCAAAGGCTTAGGATTCTTCTTGTTCACTAATATTTCATACTGACAAAGAAGTAATTGTTTTCAGAGCATATTGTGAAGATTGATTTTTGCAACACCTAGAACTATATTTGGGTAACAGAATATGAGATGTTGTCGAAACAAGGTCTATGTTATATAATAATGTCTTACACTGATAAGTGCTTTTCATACAAACATCTCAAGGTGCTTAGTTGTAGTCCATTCCTGCATGCATTTTCTCATGGGCTTCAATGGAAACAGGATTAAGCCAATTTTGCTCCCTGACACATCCCACTAACCCAGTTCTTGACCTTATCCTCAGCACCTCTTGTAGATTTCTCTTCCCAGTACCTCTTGCAACCCCTGCTTTTTGCGCCTTCCTGTGACCTTCATTGTGCGTTGCTGGGACAGAATCTCCTGCAGCCCTTCTAAGCCCCACCTTCAATAGCTGTGTACTACAGCACAGAGATTCACAAGGCCCTGTGCTTAAGGTCATACTCTAACAAATAATCAGATACCAGCCAACCAGCACCACAAGGCTAGGTTTAGCTCTTTGATACCTAGAAAAATACTGGAACAAATTATTCAACGATCAGTTTATAAGCACCTAGCGATAATAGGGTTATAAGGAATAGCCAGCATGTATTTGTCAAGAATAAATCTTGCCAAGCCAGCCTAATTTCCTTCTTTGATAGGGCTACTGGCCTAATGGATGGGAGGAAGCAGTAGATGTGATGCATCTTGATTTCAGTGAGGCTTTTGACACAGTCCCACCGGCACTCTCATAAGCAAACTAGAGTAATGTGATCTGGATAAAATTATTACAAGGTGGGCGCAAAACTGGTTGAAAGACCATACTCAATAGTTTGCTGTCAAACTGAATAGGCATATCTATTGGACCCCTGCAGGAGTCAGTCTTGGGTCCAGTATTAATCAATATTTTCTTTAATGACTTGGATAAAGGAGTGGAGAGCATACTTATAAACACCAAGCTCGGAGGGACTGCAAGCTTGCTGGAGGACAGGATTGGAATTCAAAAGGACCCTGACAGACTGGAGAATTGGTCTGAATTCAACAAGATGAAATTCGGTAAAGACAAGGGCAAAGTACAGCAGCACCTCAAAGGCGCAAACACCAGAGTTACGGACTGACCGGTCAACTTGACATCATGTGAAACTGGAAATAACCAATCAGGCAGCAGCAGAGACCAATATATATATATTGAAATGTGCCTGTATTGCATCTTAAAGGTAGGCACATGTGGGCTGCCTGTCCCCACCCCCACCTACTGCACTGGGTTCTGTGCTGCTTTTACACACACACACACACACACACACGGACAAGCTTGCAGTCTGACCCAGGGAAAGAAACTGCCTGCCAGAGCTGAGGAGGGAGCTCAGCTGCTGCTGAAGCCTGGCCTGGTGTGCCAACTTCCATTCCCGAGGTATCCATAACTCTGAAGTTCTACTGTATTATTTAGGAAGGAAAAGGCATATGCATACTGTATTATTACTGTATGTCAATTTAGGAAAGAAAAAGCAAATGCACAAATACAAAATGGAGAATGACTGGCTAGTATTGTTGAAAAGGAACTAGGCATTATAGTGGATCACAAATTGAATATGAGTCAACAATGTCATGTAATTATGAAAAAGGCTAATTTCAGTCTGGGGTATATTAACAGAAGTGTTGTATGTAACAACATGGGACTTCCAAGGGGAGTAGTAGGGGCAGAAGACATATCTGGCTTCAAGACTAAGCTTGATAAGTTTATGGAGGGGATGGTATGATGGGATAGCCTAATTTTGGCAATTAACTGATCTTTGATTATTAGCAGGTAAATGCCCAATGGTCTGTGATGGGATGTTAGATGGGGTGGGATCTGAGTTACTACACAGAATTCTTTCCTGGGTGCTGGCTAGTGAGTCTTGCCCACATGCTCAGGGTTTAACTGATCACCATATTTGGGGTCGGAAAGGAATTTTCCTCCAGGGAATTTTGGCAGAGGCCCTGGAGGTTTTTCGCCTTCCTCTGCAGCATGGGGCACGGGTCACTTGCTGGAGTATTCTCTGCACCCTGAGGTCTTTAAACCACGATTTGAGGACTTAAATAACTTGGACATAGGTTAGGGGTGTTTTACAGGAGTGGGTGGGTGAGATTCTGTGGGCCTGCATTGTGCAGGAGGTCAGACTAGATGATCATAATGGTCCCTTCTGACCTTAAAGTCTATGAGTCTATGAGTAACAATGCTGTGCTCGGCACTGGTAAGGCCTATATTGGAGTACTGTTTCCAGTTCCAGAAGCAACACTTTAGGAAAGATATGGACAAACTGGAGAGAGTTCAGAAGACAGTAGCAAAAATGATAAAATGTTTAGAAAACCTGACCTATGAGGAAAGGTTAAAAAATGGGGCATGTTTAGTATTCGTCATGACTCAGGGGTCTCAAACCTAGGCCTCAGAATCTACGGGAGAAACCATATTCCAACTCTCCACCTAACAGTCTGCTAAAAATGGCTTACCTGTGAAGCCCAGCCCCAAGGTGAGGCGCTGCCGCTGAGGTCAGATTGGCAGAGCCCCAGAGCAGGTGATTGGTCCACTGGCCCTACTTAAGCCAGTGGCAGGAACAGGAAAGTTTCTGAACAACTGGGCTCCACTCTGCTCTGTACTGTGTGCCTTCTGCTTCTTGATTTCCTGGCATCCTAAACTAGCCTGACTTCTAGCATCTGACTTGTGGTTCAGGACCTCCAGTTTGTCTCCTGCGTCTGATCTCCTGGAATCCTGACCCAGCTGATTCCTGTCTTCTGACTGCAGACTCTGGTTCTGACTACTAGGTCTGGATCCCCATGAAGCAGTGGTGACAGCCTTGAGAAAAGATGACTGAGAGCGACCTGATAACAGTCTTCAAATATGTTAAGAGCTATTATAAAGAGCATGGTGATCAATTGTTTTCCATGTCCACAGAAGGTGGACAAGAAGTATTAGGCTTACTCTGCAACAAGGGAGATTTAGGTTAGATTTTAGGAATAACTTTCTAAATATAAGGGTAGTGAAGCTCTGGAATAGGTTTCCAAGGGAGGCTGTGGAATCCCCATCGCTGGAGATTTTAAAAATGGGTTAGACAAACACCGGTAACAGATGGTCTAGATTTACTTGGTCATGCCACCGAGCAGGAGATTGGACTTGATGACTTCTGGATGCTTGTTGCACAGAGGGATATGCAAATCAATTAGGAGATGATCTAAATCAGTGAGTATCCTTAGAAATCAGAACAGCCCTTTTCTAATAGAGAGGAGGCAGGGGTATATGAAACTTTACAAGCTAGATCTCCGTTCAAACAAATTTTGTTTATGGACATACTGACAAAGCTTTCTCAACTAGGTTTGAGTTCTCTGGGCATGTAATACAAGCCATCCTTTTCACACAATTCTTCCATATTTTCTGATCAAGATTTTGCAGCAATAGCTCAGTGGATCAAAAGAAATATGTAGCTCTCAGTGTAATCTCAGCTAAATATAAAGGAAAATGGTTCAGTAGTTTTGAAGTAATGTCTTAAAACTTATTCACATATGGTTTTATGTTAGGGCTTTTCTGTACAGTAAGTTAGTATGTTGCAAGCCAGAGTGTGTGAATCTACAGCAAAAAAGCTTGCCATGCACTAATTGGCTGCATGGACCCCGCTACTGAACACTAAAGTTCCACAGTGTTCTTTGACCCAGACCCTTCAGTGCCTGGCAATAGGGTCTCTCTGACGAGTTACTATGCGGCAAGCTAGTGTTCTATACATTCTCGCTCTGGCTTGCTGTGCACTAGCTCACTGCACAGACAAGCCCTTATATTGCTCTGCTAAATCTGAATTTTTTTTAGCTTCTTTGTTCTGTTCTCTGTTCTGACAGCCACTTCAAATGTTACAGCTCTTAGAATCACTTGTTGGAAGACCTTTTAAAGTCCAACAAACTTTACAAGTGCTTTACGGAAGTCCAGGATATTTTAAATTAGAGGCCTTGGAAGTAGATATTGTACTGACACTTTCTTCTTTCATATACATCACAAGTCAATATCTAGATTGATGCAGCAGTTAGACAGCAGAATATTGAGGGCAGCAAGGTGTTTCATCCACCCTCCAATCTTCTAATTGTGCACTCCTCCACCATGTTTGACCATCCGCACTGTTACCCTTCAGTCACACTGTAAAGTTTGGGCGAAGCTAAATTTCTGCATTGTGACAGCCGTTCTGGCTGTTTCAGTCACTAGTCTGTTAAACCTAATCCAGGATCACATACCACATTACAAACAGTGGGATATAATTTAGGGCTTCTGAAATTAGTCACCATGCATGTCACTATCCCAGAGTTGCTGCCACAATGGGATACAATAGCTGAACACAATGGGAACGCAATAGCTATTAGTCCTGATATGCCTTTGTTCATCTGAGATTGGCACTGGACTGGCAAGCTGGACATGGGACAGGAACAGCCGCTACAAAAGATGTTGCAAAATCAGTCATGCAGGAACTGCAGAGAAAGTGTCTGTACATAGAACTTGGATAAGTCTTTCAGCTGTATGGTCAAAATGTAGGTTACAGAGAGGTGACAGACTCCTAGCGTGGATTCAGTCTTGGTGGCTTTTTTTTTTTAGAAAAAGAACAGCTCACGCTTGTGATAAAGTCTCTGTCCCAAATCTGGACCTTAGCATCCAAAATTTGGGGGCTTACATAAAACTCTCCCCAAGCTTATACCCAGCTTGGCTCTGATCTCGCTGCCACCAACCAGGATTTTAGGGCTCCTGGTCACCCCGAGTCACCCCAACCTTTCCCTGGGGGACCCCCAAGACCCAGAACCCCTGGGTCTCCCTATCTCAAATGGGAAAACAAGCTCCTCCCCCTTGTCTCCTCGTTATCTGCTCCCCAGCTTCCCTCCCTGGGTGAGCCTGGGCGATGCAGTACTTAACTCCTTGAAGGCAAAACAAAGAGGGAAATCACCCTCCCCCTGAGGCGATGCATTCAAACCTAGTAAAGCTAACATAAAGAGATTTTCCACTCCCCTTTCCTGTAGCCTCACCAGAGAAAAACCAAAAACCTCAACCAGGTTTTAAAAAGAAACTTTATATAAAAAGAAAGAAAATACAGAAAAATATAACCCACTGCATTAAGATGTCAATTACAGGCTCTTGCTTATAAGAATTAGGAATACACAGTCTGATTCAAAAAATAGCCAATTTAAACCAGTCCAGCAATTACACCCATGTAAATACAACACAAAGCACATAACAGCCTATTGCTTGGTTTCCTTTGTACTCACACTTGATAGTAGAATATTAGAAAGAAGATTGGAGTTAGCAGAAAAGCTGTTTCAATCCATAGCCGGGAGAAACAAAAGACCCCGAGTTCCTTTCCCTCCCAGACTTTAAAAAAAATCCAGTTCTCTGATTGGTCCTCTGGTCAGGTGCTTGATTCCCCCATCCACCCCTTACAGGTAAAAGAAAATTAACCCTTACCTATCTACTTATGACAACGCTGTAATGGTATTGTAAGTCTGTACATTACTGAAAAACTATAGTATGTTTTTACATACTTTTCTCAATAGATATTCCAGTCAATATTACTAGGAAACTTTTGGGTATGAAATCTTGTCTCATAGTCAAATATATTCAATGTAAAAGAAATGAATAACATAATAAATAATGGATTTATCATCATTTCTGAATGCAAAGAAATAGTCATGTAATTGTACCTGGTTCTTCTACATGTATTCGATTGTAGAGAATTTGGAGAGAAAAGTCTCTGGATACAGAACTTATTGCCTCTTCTTGAAAGGTACTTAGAGCTTCCAGAGGTAACTCCATAAGTAGTTTGTCTGCTAGTAATATCACACATTCACCTAAATCCATAAGTCCACCTGATATAAGAAAAATGAGATATTTAGTAATTCATCAGAAATATGTTAATTAAAATTACCTGGGAATATGGAGTTTCTTCTTTATCTCACTGCACAAAATAATTTAATAATAATATTCTGGATAATTCCCTTCATCCAAAGAGAGGCTCTGCAAACTTCCCAGGATATGCATTTGTGGAGCCTAATCCTCCTTCAGAGGAGAAAGTACTTCATGAACAACCATACTGTCCCTCGAGCAATGTCACATGAATTTGACATATATGCAGTTTCCACCATGGAAATAATATTAGGAAATGCACTGACTTTCCTATTCTGACATGCAACGTTCTAACAAAAAGGCAAGTTAAAGGAATTTCAGTCAGAGTACAATTTCAAACGAGCTGTTAACCAAAGACAGCAGTATCTTTCTGGATGAAACAAACCAAACCAAAATGGTTACCTACATTCTTGTAATTGTTCTTTGAGATGCATGCATACGTCCATTCCACTATAGGTATGTGTGCACCTTGTGCACTGGTGTTAGAGAGTTTTTCCTAGAGGCCCCTGTAAGGGCAGCCACACGTGCGCTGATTTCCCTTATGCTTGGAACTGAGGGTATAAAGGGTGGAGCTGCCCTGTCCGTCCTTCAGTTCCCTCATACTGGAATCTGAGATGGTAGGAAGGAGGGTGGGTCGTGGAACGGACATATGCAATGCAACTCGAAGAACAATAGTCATGAGAAGGTAAGTAACCATTTTTTTTATTTGAGTGATTTCATATGTTCATTGCACTGCAGATGACTCCCAAACTGTTTTCAGTGGAGGCGAGACAAGGAGTGTCATCTGAAAAGGGAATGGAGGGCTGTTTTCCCTATATTTGAATTGTCCCTTGATGTTGTAGTAATTGCATAATGTCTAGAAAATGTCCATACAGAGGCCACTCTACAAATGTCAACAATAGAGACCGTTCCCATAAAGGCAGCAGAGGCCACATGTGCCCTAGCTGAACGCGCTGGCATTTTCTCAGGTGGCATCAGACCTTCAGCAGCATACAACATAGCAACGCAGCTGGTAATCCATTTAGAAAGTTGTTGTGCCATAACAGGATGGCCTCTCATTCTTTCCACATAGGAAACAAAGAGTTGGAAAGAAACCCAAAAGGTTTTTGTTCTATGTAAAAAGCCAAGGGATTGGTGCACATCTAGAGAATGCCTCTTTCCCCCCATTTTTATGAGCAGGTGGCTTTGGAAAAAAAAGACTGTATGTATGACTGATTAAGGTGACAATCAGACAGTACCTTGGATAAGAACTTAGGGTGAGGCCCAGGTTGCACTTGTCCTTGAAGAATGCCATATAAGAAGGGTCTATTACCAGAGAATGCAGCTACCTGATTCTCCTTGCTACTAAAAAGGCCACCTTAGCCAAGTGATGTTACATTGAGTAAGAGGCTAAGGACTCAAATGGATTTGTTTGATGGTTAATTTTTTTTATCTTGTTTAAACTCAGTTTCTAAAGTTTACTGAGAACTAGCAACTTCATTAAATGACTGCTCTGCCTCGTATCTTATACACTCACCCTCCTGCAGCTGTGCTGTCTTTGAGTGTGTGAAAGAGAACTACCTGCCAGCCAGAGAAGCCTCTGATCTCAGATCTCTCTCCTTTGTTACATTACACTGTGAGAGTTAAAAAAAAAAAAAAAGCTATCTTCTAACTTAAAAATCTCAATTCAGACTTTATCTGTTATAAATTCTAGAATACTTTTACGCTGTGTGTTATGTGTTTCTAGCTACAGAGTTATCGAATGTGTTAATATCCTACACTCCAAACTAGCCTCATTTCCATTTTTTGTGTCAGGAAATTTAAATTGTTACAGCTTTACCTTTGTTTGTTCCAATTACTAAGAGCACCATGCTCCTTTAATTACTTTTCTGCATATCAGTCTTGCTACAGTTACACCTCCTCATATATTTGTGCTTTGTCTATTCATAGATTCATAGACTCTAGGACTGGAAGGGACCTCAAGAGGTCATCGAGTCCAGTCCCCTGCCCTTATGGCAGGACCAAATACTGTCTAGACCATCCCTGATAGACATTTATCTAACCTACTCTTAAATATCTCCAGAGATGGAGATTCCACAACCTCCCTAGGCAATTTATTCCAGTGTTTAACTTACTAAAGTCTAGGTATACCACATCCACCGCTTCTCCCTTATCCACAAGACTCGTTATCCTATCAAAGAAAGCTATCAGATTGGTTTGATATGATTTGTTCTTTACAAATCCATTCTGGCTATTCCCTATCACCTTACCACCTTCCAAGTGTTTGCAGATGATTTCTTTAATTACTTGCCCCATTATCTTCCCTGGCACAGAAGTTAAACTAACTGGTCTGTAGTTTCCTGGGTTGTTTTTATTTCCCTTTTTATAGATGACTACCTTAAATTGCATAACAAACTTTTTAGGTTAACTAAAAGACAAACACTTTTTCACACCTAACTCCTATTTTCTAAACTGCTCATCGTGATTCAATTTAAGCATCACCTTAGGTTTTGTCTACACTGGACTTTCATCGGTAAAATTTTAGTCGTTTGAGGTGTGTGAAAAACACCCCCATCCCCGAACGACAAAAGTTTTATGGACAAAAAACGCTGGTGTGAACAGCGCTTTGTCAGTGGGAGAACTCTCCTGTCAACAAAGCTACCTCTGCTCATTGGGGGTGGAATTTTTTTGTTGGTGGGAGAGCTCTCTTTTTGCCAACAAAGAGCGGCTACACTGCACCTTTTAACTGCACGGCTGTAGCAGCACAGCTGTGTCACTAAAAGGTGTGTAGTGTAGACATAGCGTTATGAGCTACTTTTTAGACCCCTTTAGTGTTCATCACTTCCAAACTAACTTATTAATTCCACGAACCCAAAGAGAATGCTACCTGCTCTCCATTATGCCCCAACTTTTATCGCAACAATTTCCAGCTAGGCATATGTATTTGAATACTGATTAATATTGAACTGTAGCTGTCATATGACCTCAAACTTATTTCTTTACATCTAATGCTTAGTCCTAGAATTCTAGTTTCTTATGACAAAACGGAGAAGAATTATTAGCTGTTTGGCAAGCTTTGTTTGTTAGAATATTTAGTTGATTAGTTTTTAATAATAATTGTTTTTCTTCAGTTTAAGAGATTTTCGATACTGAGTTAATGTTGTAACCTAGTTTATTTTCACTGAATTTACCTTTGTTATTCAATATTATCTTTCTTAATGTGTGCACTGAATTGTTAGCAATGCTTAGTTGTTAGCCTCTCTCAGTAAGAGACAAAATATTCTTTGGTAAGTTTAGTGCCTTGAGTAATTGATTGAATAGCATGGTTGTTGATTCTCATGACTTGGAGTTTTACTCTTTTATGATACTAGTTCAATCCTAGATAATCACATTTTGTTGTGATTTTGTTCTTTTATTTTAGAATTTCATAGTTAATTAGAAGTTGATTTTAACTATTAATAACTTATTCCTCATTTATGTTTCATTTGATATACTGAAATCATTTGCAAATTATTGATTTTGTATATTTTTCCTTGTTATTTTAGTTACTTCAATAAACATTCTCTTTATTTCAACATCAAGTTCAGCTGCTGATTTTACGACATCAGCTATTGCATTAAAAGAACCCTGTGACGAAATTAGTGGGAGTTACACTTCCTTAGATACTCTCTTGAATAGGCTGTGTCAATAATTCCATTTATTTAATTGTTCTATCTCCCAGTTATCCATTTTGAGAATTTTTTTTTGATGTTTTTAATAATTTTTAATTTTAATTATTTGGCTCTTAGATATTCATTTCCACTCCACTCTGTCCCTGTGAATGGGCCACATGCGCTGAGCTTGTACATACCTCAAATGAGCTCCTCCCACCTCATGGTAGAAGCATCTGTTACCATAGTCATAGCAGGGAGAGCTGGTGAGAATGGAATTCCCCAGCACACGTTGTCCTGGTTCATCCACCAATCCAGGGTTGACAATACTCTGTCTGAGATGTGTACCAACTTGTCCAGATGGCATACCGGAGGGCAGCAGACCAATTTTAGCCATGCCTGCATACCCTGGAGATGGAACTTGGCATGTTGGGTCACATATATACAAACTGTCAGGAATCAGGGCCTGCAACAGAAGCTAGTCTCCAGGCAACCAGATAAGCGCAGCTGGCCTGTAGTATGGTGCCTGATGGGCTTTGCCATCTGATTGATTGGAATAGTCAGAAGACTGGCTCGCAAGGCCAGCAGCAGAAGTTCAGTGGCTGCTCAAAGCATTTGCTCACAGATACTTCTGTGCAAGCTTGTTTTCAACCTGCCTCCTACCTTGTTCCAGTCTTGCTACTCTTCTGCACCCAGCCTTGCCTCTGCCTTGCCTCACTCTAGGTAACACAGTTCTGATCCACAACTCCGATTCCTGACCTCTGACTTTGACCCTGACCATTGGCTCTCGCACCAGGCCGCTGACCCCAGCTGTAATACTGGGCTCTGATTCCTGGCTACTGACTCCTATTCTAACCACTAGGTCTGAGTCCTGCTTTGACCATTAGGCATGACTCCTGGTCCAACCAGTAGCATGACCATCCATGCCCTGGTCACTGACAGTGCCTCTTTGAGGATGACTCTGGTGAAGGAGATCTCCTCATGTATGTGCCAGATGGCAAGGCCCAGAAAGCACTCCTCACAGGAATGGTGGATGAGGTCCCCTGCACAGATCGACTGGGCTCTGATACTGGACGAAGAGCAGACTGTGTGAGATGGTGTCTAAAGTGCACTTCTCTTTGCTTCCTCGTTCTTGATTTAAATCAGGAGTCCGAGCTGTCACTATCTCTAATGTAGCCCTCAATCCTCTTTTTAGCTGAGTAACTTTCCCATCCCCTGCCACAGAACAAAGCAGTCCATAATTTGAGTCCTGGACCTGTCTATCTCCCTCTCATTTTCTCCTCTTGGAGCTTCTTAGGGAAGAAACTCAGGCACCAAGGGTGTGTCCACACTACAGAGATTGTGTTATATCAGTGTAGCTTCCTAGCATAGATGCAGCCTACACTGAAAGGAGGAGTTTTTCTGTCACTGTAGGAACACCACCTCTCCAAAGGATATTAGGGCACAGCTACACCAGAGTGTTTACAGAAGCGCAGCTACATCGATACATCTGTGCCTCTGTAAGCTCTCTAATGTAGCCGCTCTAAGCCAACAGGAGTGATGGCCATTAGTCCTATTTAAGAACTGATCCTGCAAAGACTTACATATGTTACCTGTAAGAATACAAGTACTCCCTTTCATGGGACTATTCCTGCTTAAAACTAGGCATGTGTGTAACAGCTCTCCCGTTGGCTTATCTACTCCAGCACCTACAAGCGGCAGAAGCTATGTCCACACTGGTGCTTATGTCAGTGAAATTTATGTCACTCAGGGGGTGGGGTGAGGGTGATTTTTTCACAACCCTGAGCGACATAAGTTATTCCAACATAAGCTGTAGCATAGATACTGTATCCATCAATTTAGCTAAGATTATATTCCATCGGCATAGCTGCATACACACTGGGGTTTTTCTTGGCAGAACTATGTTGGTCAGGAGTGTTCTGTTTTTTTTCATACCTCTGACCAAAATACCTACGCTGATGTCACTTTTCAGTATAGACCAAGCCTAGGACTGTACAAACCCCCACAGACTAGAAGAGTGGAGGAGAAGATGAATAAGGAGACTGATGGATCCCAGAAAAGTTCTCTCTTTTTGACCTTCTGCAATGGGTCAGCTTTTCTCTCAAATAGATTGGCTTGCTATGGGCTTGTGCAGTTTTGAAGACAGTGGATAATCTAATCAGCTATTTTGCAGACATAATCAAATACCTGGACATATACAGTAAACGTCCTAAACTGCACTTACAACTATTTGTACTTACAAACTGTTGCAGGGGTGGGGAGAAGGAGGTGTGGGGGGGCGGGAAGAGGAGGAAGGGTGTGCGTATCAAGATTTCAAAACCTGTCCTTACATATTATTTTCTAGATATGACATACCTTGTAACCCAGTATGTTTTGTCTCCTTATCTTTGGTTTTTGTTTTTCCTGATTCTGCTGTTGAAATTGATGGACTCTGCTGTCTGAAAATAAGAATTATATCTCAAAATACTACATATATCATGGCAAACTTGGATTTTCAAAGCATTGTAAAGGAAATAAGTGTCTAAATCTCATTGAAATTTAGTGGATGTTGGAGGGCTTAACTTCCTTAGGTTCCTTGGTAAGTGCAAGCTTTGAACAGTTTAATGATAATGTTTCAACTCTAATTTTAACACTATATAACTTTTGTTATACAAAAACATTTAACAGTGATGGCCATTAGTCCTATTTAAGACTTGATTCTGCAAAAACTTATATATATTACCTTTAAGAACATAAGTAGTTTCTTTCATGGGACTATTCCTGCTTAAAACTAAGCATGTGTATATTTTTTGCAGGATCAGGAACTAACTTTATAAATATTTTTAATGTTAATTTTAATATGATTTAGGAAAGGAGATGATAAAACATTTGTAAAAATCTTACCTAAAATCAGTAAAATCAAATACTGGCAAAACTGGTTTCAGATAGTCTTCCATGGCTTTTAAAATATCAGAGAAATCTGATGTAAATTTTTTCTCATTTTCATTTATGTTTTCTGTTAGATTCTATCATAAAAATAAAAAAATCATTAGAATCCTTACAAAGTTAAATGACAACAAAGATGGGAAGTACAATAGGTTAATCAGGGCTAAATTGAATCATTATGATAATTGAAACATTATAAAATTAAAATAAACAATTTTCCTTAAATCACTGAATTAAGTATGTTTCAAAATTGTTCTCTCTGAACGCTTTATTAATGTCAGCATTTTGTTGACAATCCCTTCTCTAATGCGAGAATCAGTCCAACAATGCCTGGGGATATAAAATGGGATATTTTAGCCACAAATACTTTATACTGAAAACAAGTGATTGCTGTAAAGAAGCTAGCTGGGAGGAGGAGGAGGAAGAAGAAGAGAGAAGACCAGGAAAAGAGAGAAGTAAAGTGATGGCACAAATCACGGAATAGTAGATGGGAGTGGTAGAGAAAAGGTATGGCCTGAGAGGGAGAGAGACTAATGAGGGACTCAAACAAGTTGAAGAAAACAAATGGGAAGAGAACTGAAGGGAAAGATGAAAGGAGGTGAAAGAAGAAATGGACAGAGAGGAGGGAGAAAGTAGATTAGAAATAAAAGGAAGAGGGAAATAACTGAATAGCACAGAAAGGAAAAGTTAAAGACATATACAAATTTAATTTTACAATGAAAGGTCCATTTTTATAGCTATCTCACCACAGTCTCCATTTGTGGGGTGTAACTATGTGTGCGCGCGAATACTTACACATGCAACTGTGAAGTACTAAATGGCTGTATGTACAGTTGATAAATGCTATTGTATCCACATGCAGCAGATGTGTTCAGTTAAGTAAATTCTATCGTTTGCAGGCAAGTGACAGCATTTATTAACTAAACAGGCAGGTGTTAGCCTTTTAAGTGTCATTATAGTTATATGAATACATACAGTTCATATGCACACATGGAGGCCAGTGTTTTAAAACTCTGGCCTCGTTCATTCTAACCAATGCAATTTTCTATTGGTCAAAAGGAAGGGAGAGAAGAGAGAACCAAAATAACTATCACATAACTCTCCGTAACAACTAAGGCAAGCTATGGCTACAAACAAAATCATCAATATTTTGCCTCCCAGATTTAATCAGAGTTTTTGCTGAGGGACGCTGGGATAGAAAAGGTAAGAGTCTCCTTTTAGTTTTAAAATTCCTTCCTGATAATTGGCAGTGTTCAAAGATTTGTTTTAAATCAAAAATAAGCATTTAAAGTTTTTAAAAAGCCAGGGTTCTCTTCTCAGACATGTTATTTATCACCCAGTTACATGTGTATTGTCACCTAATGACTAGAGGCCTGCTTTTACTAGTAGTGACTGTAGCAACTACATGAAACTTGGAGAAGTGCTGATTGCAGGAAAAAAGAGTCTGGAAGAGGCACCAAGAAGTCAGTCTGTGTGCAAATTACTTGAATGCTAGCTGCAATTGCAGCAAATCTATACACAGGTGCTTTAAAATAAACAACCATTTCAACTTTACAAGCATGGAGTCTTCTTATGTTATTATGCAGCACACGGGACATGAATTTCCAGTTCAGACAAAGAATTATTTGATCAATCTTTTTTATTAAACTATAGATAAATAATAATGAAAAAAATTGTTGTTTTTCAATGCTTTTGTTACAAGCAAAAGTTAAAGCTTTAAGTTAAGAAAAAGTTTGGCATTTGAACATCACATATTGTATGCCTGTGAGAAAATTAACTACTGTGTGTAAAAGCATATCTAATCTAATGAAGCCAAAGTTCTTGAGTTGACATCAATTTCCTGTGATCTTGCAATCTAAACACAGTGAATGCATATTAAGGACCCAATACTGCAATTACTTATGCAAGAGCTTAACTTTATGTACTGTGAGCAGTTCCATTGACAATGTAAAGTTAAGCACTATGTAAATCTCCACAGGACTGGGGTTTAATAGGGACCTAATGATTTTCAGGAATGCCTAAGGGAATTAAAACCAGTGGGGAGCTTGGTGCTAACTCATAGTTTCTTTTTAAAACTTTCCCCCTAATTTTTATATATAAGTATAAACGAAGAGCTCTTAAGATATACAATATTCCATTTGGGAAAAATTATGAATCTCATTTTACATCAAAATTCCATCAGTCTAAATTGTTAAAGAAGTTCAAAGCTGTTGAAAAAAATTTCCATAATAACAACAACAGAACAACAAACTACTATTTAGAGCAAAGAAAATAATGGTAAGTTTCAAAGTAGAGCATACGCAGGAGACAACAGTTACAGAGCTTATAAGTTGCATTTGGAATAAATGTTAGGAATTGTAGATGAGTGCTATTTTGCACAGCTTTTTGTTTTATTTTCCATATATATTTTAATGTCTCTTTTAAAAATAAAAATCCTGAATCAAATATATTACCATATCTATTTTGGGAGTAGTTTCTTGCCATTGTTGAAAGTCAATTTTCTCTACATGGAATTTTTTTTGTACTTCCTGTCTGAAGAGATTATTCATCCTTTCCTGTTTATAAAGATGTACTTTTTCCAACAAAATCAAGATTGTATCAGGATTCACAGGAAAACGATAAACTTTAGCCCGCACTAATAAAAGAAAAAAGTAATTGAGAACATTTTCCTTCTAAAAAAATAATTTCCACATAGCCACATATTTTTTATATTTCACTTTGAATAATTTCAGTATATAAAGTGATAAAATATAGTATTATATAACAGCACAATTATTTAGGTATGGTCAATATCAAGGGAAAAAACAGTAATATAAGTCTATCTTGAACTTGGAGACACAGGGCAGAAAGAGAATCAAGTATCTAAAAGCACATTCCCTGGTGCAGCAAGAAAAATTATTTCTCCCCCATGCTATTAAAGATGCATTTGCATTTTATTATTATGACATATAATACTTTAAAACACACAAATCATGCCTGACCTATAAAAAGAGTATAACAATAAAAAGCTTACAATAACCATTTTTCTGACTATGACCATTTTTTGGCCCTCATAAACAATGCAGTTAGACTATTGTAAATTTTGACTAGTGATAAGCACAGAAACAGTACATCTGTCATGCATATAACTTCCACTGGCATTAATAGGATTTATGTACATAAATTTCCAGGTATTAAGGTAAGACTATACTCCTTAGCACTCTGTCTTAAAATTATATCAATTGCTTGACTGCATGAATTGGATTTTCTTGTACTGAATCCAACAGTGAGAGCTACGGATCTCCTAACATCATCATTTTGATCACTTTATTTCTAAACAGAGACACTCACCCATTGGCTGACCTGATTTTCCTTTCTGTTGTCCGCTACTGAGTTTTTGCTTATCAATCATTGCACTATACAACATTGATCTATGGAAAGCAATAAAAAATAGAATGGAATATTTGACTATTCACATATTCAGACCTTTCAGCCTTTCAAATAAGTAATTATTGCCCTCTAATGTTACATGTTCACAGATGCCCTGAGATGTAGTAAGCACTCCTGAACTTGGGCAAGTGCCCAAATCTTGCAGACCAAGTCCAAAGCTGGCAAATCAAAGACTGCCAGATGTTCAGATCTGCTCCTGATTGCTTTTGAGGGATATAATCCTCAAACGGTAGGGGATCTAATAGACACAGAAAAAATGGGATTGGACTGAACCATGGAGTGGTTATCTTGTGGACTGCTCCCTCAAGTAGACCGTCGGGGTGGTTGGCTACTATTGTTTCTGCCATTAGCATTTGCAAAGACCCACATACAAGTGGCTGACTGGCACCTAGCTTGCTTCATGTGATCTCGTCAGAGCAGGAAAATTGATGAGACAAAGCACAGTGAGCCATACTTACTCAAAATTGTTAAGATATGGAGCCAGATCAATGAGCACTGTTAAATCCACCCACTATCCTGGTGGTTTTTGAATTGCTGCACTAATTTTCTTGTCCGCCACCTCCACTTTCTCAGGGTATGTCTACACAACAGCTGGAAGGATGCTTCCTAGCATGGATAGACAGATGCACTAGCTCTATTTGAGCTTGGCTACACTTGGAAATGTGCAGCGCTGGGAGTTACAGCTGTGGTCGTACAGCTGTGTAGGAACAGCACTGCAGTGTGGCCACACTCACAGCTACCAGCGCTGCAGTGTGGCCACATTTGCAGCAAGAGCAGCTGGGGGGACGTGCACTGAACATATTCCCTACATTTTCCACAGGATTTATCCTCCAGATATATCCTGCTCCGCGTCACCTGGGAAGAGCGGGAGGTCTTCTCCAGCAATGTGGATTCCACCCTGGTCCCTATGAGCTTGCCTGTGTGCAGCAATGGTCCCCACCCCTCACGGCACAGTGGCACGGACGCGTTAGCCTGACTGGGACAAGGACCACGGTAGCTTTCCCTAAACTTGCGCAGCACATGCCCATGCTCTGGCAGAAACCTTTGCAGAGATTACAGAGGCCGATTACCGCGACGTGATGAACCAAATCAATGCGCTATTCCACATCTAGGCATGCATGCATGCAGGCCAGCCATAAACCCACCCCCATCTTCCTCTCACAAAACTTTTCCCTACTTAAAATAAAAGCTGCTTACCGGGCACACGATCTCTGCTTCTTTCACACAACAAGTCCAGCTGCTGTGACTGGCTTGCTTCCTCCTACTTGAGAAGAGCTCCTGGCTGCATGCCTCCTGGGACTCCGGGTAATCTCTTACCACCCCACGTACCTCACTCTCGGGTTCCTCCACCCCTCACCCCTCCCTCCCCGGCTCTGAACTGTCCATCGTGGTCCTCAGATTGCAGGGGGTCAGACCAAGTATCGCATCCAGCTCCTTGTAAAAACGGCAGGTCGTGGGGGCAGCACCTGAGCGCCGGTTCCCTCATGGGCTTTGCAATAGGCACTCTGCAGCTCCTTTACTTTAACCATGCACTGCAGCACGTCCCATTCATGGCCCTTTCCAGCATGGACTTTGATATCTGCCCATAGATATCATAATTTCTACGGCTGAGCGCAGCTGTGACTGCACAGCTTCCTCACCCCCAAACACTGATGAGGTCCTGCAGCTCCGCCATTGTCCATGCTGGGGCTCGTTTGGGCGTGGAGGCATGGTCAGTGATTGATTGATTGCACTCCACACCTGGCTGAGCAAACAGGAAGGAGATTTTTAAAATTCCCCGGGCATTAAAGGGCGGGTCACCTGAGCCCAGGGCAGTGGATGTGAAACAATGAGCAGAGTGGCGAAAAGTATGCTGGGGATACCTCCAATACCCTGGAGGCCAATAACAGTGCTGTGCTGTCCACACCTGATGAGCAGCGCTGCATCACCAGC